>NC_134833.1:14005348-14072585 GCF_004210375.1 Tachypleus tridentatus
TTCAAGTATATACATTCTGGAATATTACAGAAACTTCAAGCATAGACATTCTGGAATATACAGAATCTTCAAGCATCGACATTTTGGAATATTACAGAAACTTCAAGCAGAGACATTCTGGAATATACAGAATCTTCAAGCAGAGACATTTTGGAATATTACAAAACTTCAAGCAGAGACATTCTGGAATATTACAGAAATTTCAAGCATAGACATTCTGGAACATTACAAAAACTTCAAGCATAGACATTCTGGAATATTACAGAAACTTCAAGCAGAGACATTCTAGAATATTACAGAAACTTCACGCACAGACATTCTGGAATATACAGAATCTTCAAGCAGAGACATTCTGGAATATTACAAAAACTTCAAGCATAGACATTCTGGAATATTACAGAAATTTCAAGCATATACATTCTGGAATGTTACAGAAACTTCAAGTATATACATTCTGGAATATTACAGAAACTTCAAGCATAGACATTCTGGAATATACAGAATCTTCAAGCATCGACATTTTGGAATATTACAGAAACTTCAAGCATAGACATTCTGGAATATTACAGAAACTTCAAGTATATACATTCTGGAATATTACAGAAACTTCAAGCACAGACATTCTGGAATATTACAGAAACTTCAAGCATAGACATTCTGGAATATTACAAAAACTTCAAGCATCGACATTTTGGAATATTACAGAAACTTCAAGCATAGACATTCTGGAATATTACAGAAACTTCAAGCAACGACATTTTGGAATATTACAGAAACTTCAAGCATAGACATTCTGGAATATTACAGAAACTTCAAGCATAGACATTCTGGAATATTACAAAAACTTCAAGCAGAGACATTCTAGAATATTACAGAAACTTCAAGCATAGACATTCTGGAATATTACAGAAACTTCAAGTATATACATTCTGGAATATTACAAAAACTTCAAGCAGAGACATTTTGGAATATTACAGAAACTTCAAGCAGAGACATTCTGGAATATACAGAATCTTCAAGCAGAGACATTTTGGAATATTACAAAAACTTCAAGCAGAGACATTCTGGAATATTACAGAAATTTCAAGCATAGACATTCTGGAACATTACAGAAACTTCAAGCAAAGACATTCTGGAATATTACAGAAACTTCAAGCAGAGACATTCTAGAATATTACAGAAACTTCAAGCAGAGACATTCTAGAATATTACAGAAACTTCACGCACAGACATTCTGGAATATACAGAATCTTCAAGCAGAGACATTCTGGAATATTACAAAAACTTCAAGCATAGACATTCTGGAATATTACAGAAATTTAAAGCATAGACATTCTGGAACATTACAGAAATTTCAAGCAGAGACATTCTGGAATATTACAGAAACTTCAAGCAGAGACATTCTAGAATATTACAGAAACTTCACGCACAGACATTCTGGAATGTTACAGAAACTTCAAGCATAGACATTCTGGAATATACAGAATCTTCAAGCATCGACATTTTGGAATATTACAGAAACTTCAAGCATAGACATTCTTGAATATACAGAATCTTCAAGCATCGACATTTTGGAATATTACAGAAACTTCAAGTATATACATTCTGGAATATTACAGAAACTTCAAGCATAGACATTCTGGAATATACAGAATCTTCAAGCATCGACATTTTGAAATATTACAGAAACTTCAAGCATAGACATTCTGGAATATTACAGAAACTTCAAGCATAGACATTCTGGAATATTACAGAAACTTCAAGCACAGACATTCTGGAATATACAGAATCTTCAAGCATCGACATTTTGGAATATTACAGAAACTTCAAGCATAGACATTCTGTAATATACAGAATCTTCAAGCATCCACATTTTGGAATATTACAAAAACTTCAAGCATAGACATTCTAGAATATTACAGAAACTTCAAGCATAGACATTCTGGAATATTACAGAAACTTCAAGCATAGACATTCTGGAATATACAGAATCTTCAAGCATAGACATTCTGGAATATTACAGAAACTTCAAGCATAGACATTCTGGAATATTACAAAAACTTCAAGCAGAGACATTCTAGAATATTACAGAAACTTCAAGCATAGACATTCTGGAATATTACAGAAACTTCAAGTATATACATTCTGGAATATTACAAAACCTTCAAGCATAGACATTCTGGAATATTACAGAAATTTCAAGCAGAGACATTCTGTAATATTACAGAAACTTCAAGTATATACCTTCTGGAATATTACAAAAACTTCAAGCATAGACATTCTAGAATATTACAGAAACTTCAAGCATAGACATTCTGGAATATTACAGAAACTTCAAGCATAGACATTCTGGAATATTACAAAAACTTCAAGCATAGACATTCTGGAATATTACAGAAATTTCAAGCAGAGACATTCTGGAATATTACAGAAACTTCAAGCAGAGGCATTCTGGAATATTACAGAAACTTCAAGCACAGACATTTTGAAATATTACAGAAACTTCAAGCACAGACATTTTGGAACATTACAGAAATTTCAAGCAGAGACATTCTGGAATATTACAAAAATTTCAAGCATAGACATTCTAGAATATTACAGAAACTTCAAGTATATACATTCTGGAATATTACAGAAACTTCAAGCATAGACATTCTGGAATATACAGAATCTTCAAGCATCGACATTTTGAATTATATTAAAGAAACTTCAAGCAGAGACATTCTTGAATATACAGAATCTTCAAGCAGAGACATTTTGGAATATTACAAAAACTTCAAGCATAGACATTCTGGAATATTACAGAAACTTCAAGCAGAGACATTTTGGAATATTACAGAAACTTCAAGCAGAGACATTTTGGAATATTACAAAAACTTCAAGCATAGACATTCTGGAATATTACAGAAATTTCAAGCAGAGACATTCTGGAATATTACAGAAACTTCAAGCAGAGACATTCTAGAATATTACAGAAACTTCAAGCAGAGACATTCTAGAATATTACAGAAACTTCACGCACAGACATTCTGGAATGTTACAGAAACTTCAAGTATATACATTCTGTAATATTACAGAAACTTCAAGCATAGACATTCTGGAATATACAGAATCTTCAAGCATCGACATTTTATAATATTACAGAAACTTCAAGCATAGACATTCTGGAATATTACAGAAACTTCAAGCATAGACATTCTGGAATATACAGAATCTTCAAGCATCGACATTTTGGAATATTACAGAAACTTCAAGCAGAGACATTCTGGAATATACAGAATCTTCAAGCAGAGACATTTTGGAATATTACAAAAACTTCAAGCAGAGACATTCTGGAATATTACAGAAATTTCAAGCATAGACATTCTGGAACATTACAAAAACTTCAAGCATAGACATTCTGGAATATTACAGAAACTTCAAGCAGAGACATTCTAGAATATTACAGAAACTTCACGCACAGACATTCTGGAATATACAGAATCTTCAAGCAGAGACATTCTGGAATATTACAAAAACTTCAAGCATAGACATTCTGGAATATTACAGAAATTTCAAGCATATACATTCTGGAATGTTACAGAAACTTCAAGTATATACATTCTGGAATATTACAGAAACTTCAAGCATAGACATTCTGGAATATACAGAATCTTCAAGCATCGACATTTTGGAATATTACAGAAACTTCAAGCATAGACATTCTGGAATATTACAGAAACTTCAAGTATATACATTCTGGAATATTACAGAAACTTCAAGCATAGATATTCTGGAATATACAGAATCTTCAAGCATCGACATTTTGGAATATTACAGAAACTTCAAGCATAAACATTCTGGAATATTACAGAAACTTCAAGCATAGACATTCTGGAATATTACAGAAACTTCAAGCATAGACATTCTGGAATATACAGAATCTTCAAGCATCGACATTTTGGAATATTACAGAAACTTCAAGCACAGACATTCTGGAATATTACAGAAACTTCAAGCATAGACATTCTGGAATATTACAAAAACTTCAAGCATCGACATTTTGGAATATTACAGAAACTTCAAGCATAGACATTCTGGAATATTACGAAAACTTCAAGCATCGACATTTTGGAATATTACAGAAACTTCAAGCATAGACATTCTGGAATATTACGAAAACTTCAAGCATCGACATTTTGGAATATTACAGAAACTTCAAGCATAGACATTCTGGAATATTACAGAAACTTCAAGCATAGACATTCTGGAATATTACAAAAACTTCAAGCAGAGACATTCTAGAATATTACAGAAACTTCAAGCATAGACATTCTGGAATATTACAGAAACTTCAAGTATATACATTCTGGAATATTACAAAAACTTCAAGCAGAGACATTTTGGAATATTACAGAAACTTCAAGCAGAGACATTCTGGAATATACAGAATCTTCAAGCAGAGACATTTTGGAATATTACAAAAACTTCAAGCAGAGACATTCTGGAATATTACAGAAATTTCAAGCATAGACATTCTGGAACATTACAGAAACTTCAAGCAAAGACATTCTGGAATATTACAGAAACTTCAAGCAGAGACATTCTGGAATATTACAGAAACTTCAAGCAGAGACAAGAATATTACAGAGACATTCTGGAATATTACAGAAACTTCAAGCAGAGACATTCTAGAATATTACAGAAACTTCACGCACAGACATTCTGGAATATACAGAATCTTCAAGCAGAGACATTCTGAAATATTACAAAAACTTCAAGCATAGACATTCTGGAATATTACAAAAACTTCAAGCATAGACATTCTGGAATATACAGAATCTTCAAGCATCGACATTTTGGAATATTACAGAAACTTCAAGCATAGACATTCTTGAATATACAGAATCTTCAAGCATCGACATTTTGGAATATTACAGAAACTTCAAGTATATACATTCTGGAATATTACAGAAACTTCAAGCATAGACATTCTGGAATATACAGAATCTTCAAGCATCGACATTTTGAAATATTACAGAAACTTCAAGCATAGACATTCTGGAATATTACAGAAACTTCAAGCATAGACATTCTGGAATATTACAGAAACTTCAAGCACAGACATTCTGGAATATACAGAATCTTCAAGCATCGACATTTTGGAATATTACAGAAACTTCAAGCATAGACATTCTGTAATATACAGAATCTTCAAGCATCCACATTTTGGAATATTACAAAAACTTCAAGCATAGACATTCTAGAATATTACAGAAACTTCAAGCATAGACATTCTGGAATATTACAGAAACTTCAAGCATAGACATTCTGGAATATACAGAATCTTCAAGCATAGACATTCTGGAATATTACAGAAACTTCAAGCATAGACATTCTGGAATATTACAAAAACTTCAAGCAGAGACATTCTAGAATATTACAGAAACTTCAAGCATAGACATTCTGGAATATTACAGAAACTTCAAGTATATACATTCTGGAATATTACAAAACCTTCAAGCATAGACATTCTGGAATATTACAGAAATTTCAAGCAGAGACATTCTGGAATATTACAGAAACTTCAAGTATATACATTCTGGAATATTACAAAAACTTCAAGCATAGACATTCTAGAATATTACAGAAACTTCAAGCATAGACATTCTGGAATATTACAGAAACTTCAAGCATAGACATTCTGGAATATTACAAAAACTTCAAGCATAGACATTCTGGAATATTACAGAAATTTCAAGCAGAGACATTCTGGAATATTACAGAAACTTCAAGCAGAGGCATTCTAGAATATTACAGAAACTTCGAGCACAGACATTTTGAAATATTACAGAAACTTCAAGCACAGACATTTTGGAATATTACAGAAATTTCAAGCAGAGACATTCTGGAATATTACAAAAATTTCAAGCATAGACATTCTGGAATATACAGAATCTTCAAGCATCGACATTTTGAATTATATTAAAGAAACTTCAAGCAGAGACATTCTTGAATATACAGAATCTTCAAGCAGAGACATTTTGGAATATTACAAAAACTTCAAGCATAGACATTCTGGAATATTACAGAAACTTCAAGCAGAGACATTTTGGAATATTACAGAAACTTCAAGCAGAGACATTTTGGAATATTACAAAAACTTCAAGCAGAGACATTCTGGAATATTACAGAAATTTCAAGCAGAGACATTCTGGAATATTACAGAAACTTCAAGCAGAGACATTCTAGAATATTACAGAAACTTCAAGCAGAGACATTCTAGAATATTACAGAAACTTCACGCACAGACATTCTGGAATGTTACAGAAACTTCAAGTATATACATTCTGTAATATTACAGAAACTTCAAGCATAGACATTCTGGAATATACAGAATCTTCAAGCATCGACATTTTGGAATATTACAGAAACTTCAAGCATAGACATTCTGGAATATTACAGAAACTTCAAGCATAGACATTCTGGAATATACAGAATCTTCAAGCATCGACATTTTGGAATATTACAGAAACTTCAAGCAGAGACATTCTGGAATATACAGAATCTTCAAGCAGAGACATTTTGGAATATTACAAAAACTTCAAGCAGAGACATTCTGGAATATTACAGAAATTTCAAGCATAGACATTCTGGAACATTACAAAAACTTCAAGCATAGACATTCTGGAATATTACAGAAACTTCAAGCAGAGACATTCTAGAATATTACAGAAACTTCACGCACAGACATTCTGGAATATACAGAATCTTCAAGCAGAGACATTCTGGAATATTACAAAAACTTCAAGCATAGACATT
This sequence comes from Tachypleus tridentatus, assembly GCF_004210375.1. Classification (NCBI taxonomy): domain Eukaryota; kingdom Metazoa; phylum Arthropoda; class Merostomata; order Xiphosura; family Limulidae; genus Tachypleus; species Tachypleus tridentatus. The sequence goes on from NC_134833.1 coordinate 14,012,150, forward strand.
CTGGAATATTACAGAAATTTCAAGCATAGACATTCTGGAATGTTACAGAAACTTCAAGTATATACATTCTGGAATATTACAGAAACTTCAAGCATAAACATTCTGGAATATACAGAATCTTCAAGCATCGACATTTTGGAATATTACAGAAACTTCAAGCATAGACATTCTGGAATACAGAAACTTCAAGCATAGACTGGAATATTACAGAAACTTCAAGTATATACATTCTGGAATATTACAGAAACTTCAAGCATAGACATTCTGGAATATACAGAATCTTCAAGCATCGACATTTTGGAATATTACAGAAACTTCAAGCATAAACATTCTGGAATATTACAGAAACTTCAAGCATAGACATTCTGGAATATTACAGAAACTTCAAGCATAGACATTCTGGAATATACAGAATCTTCAAGCATCGACATTTTGGAATATTACAGAAACTTCAAGCACAGACATTCTGGAATATTACAGAAACTTCAAGCATAGACATTCTGGAATATTACAAAAACTTCAAGCATCGACATTTTGGAATATTACAGAAACTTCAAGCATAGACATTCTGGAATATTACGAAAACTTCAAGCAACGACATTTTGGAATATTACAGAAACTTCAAGCATAGACATTCTGGAATATTACAGAAACTTCAAGCATCGACATTTTGGAATATTACAGAAACTTCAAGCATAGACATTCTGGAATATTACAGAAACTTCAAGCATAGACATTCTGGAATATTACAAAACTTCAAGCAGAGACATTCTAGAATATTACAGAAACTTCAAGCATAGACATTCTGGAATATTACAGAAACTTCAAGTATATACATTCTGGAATATTACAAAAACTTCAAGCAGAGACATTTTGGAATATTACAGAAACTTCAAGCAGAGACATTCTGGAATATACAGAATCTTCAAGCAGAGACATTTTGGAATATTACAAAAACTTCAAGCAGAGACATTCTGGAATATTACAGAAATTTCAAGCATAGACATTCTGGAACATTACAGAAACTTCAAGCAAAGACATTCTGGAATATTACAGAAACTTCAAGCAGAGACATTCTAGAATATTACAGAAACTTCAAGCAGAGACATTCTAGAATATTACAGAAACTTCACGCACAGACATTCTGGAATATACAGAATCTTCAAGCAGAGACATTCTGAAATATTACAAAAACTTCAAGCATAGACATTCTGGAATATTACAGAAATTTCAAGCATAGACATTCTGGAATATTACAGAAACTTCAAGCAGAGACATTCTGGAATATTACAGAAACTTCAAGCAGAGACATTCTGGAATATTACAGAAACTTCAAGCAGAGACATTCTGGAATATTACAGAAACTTCAAGCAAAGACATTCTGGAATATTACAGAAACTTCAAGCATAGACATTCTGGAATATACAGAATCTTCAAGCATCGACATTTTGGAATATTACAGAAACTTCAAGCATAGACATTCTGGAATATACAGAATCTTCAAGCATCGACATTTTGGAATATTACAGAAACTTCAAGCATATACATTCTGGAATATTACAGAAACTTCAAGCATAGACATTCTGGAATATACAGAATCTTCAAGCATCGACATTTTGGAATATTACAGAAACTTCAAGCATAGACATTCTGGAATATTACAGAAACTTCAAGCATGGACATTCTGGAATATTACAGAAACTTCAAGCATAGACATTCTGGAATATACAGAATCTTCAAGCATCGACATTCTGGAATATTACAGAAACTTCAAGCATAGACATTCTGGAATATACAGAATCTTCAAGCATCGACATTTTGGAATATTACAGAAACTTCAAGCATAGACATTCTGGAATATTACAGAAACTTCAAGCATAGACATTCTGGAATATTACAGAAACTTCAAGCATCGACATTCTGGAATATTACAGAAACTTCAAGCAGAGACATTCTGGAATATACAGAATCTTCAAGCAGAGACATTTTGGAATATTACAGAAACTTCAAGCAGAGACATTCTGGAATATTACAGAAACTTCAAGCATAGACATTCTGGAATATTACACAAAACTTCAAGCATAGACATTCTGGAATATTACAGAAACTTCAAGCAGAGACATTCTGGAATATTACAGAAACTTCAAGCACAGACATTCTGGAATATTACAGAATCTTCAAGCAGAGACATTCTGGAATATTACAAAACTTCAAGCATAGACATTCTGGAATATTACAGAAATTTCAAGCATAGACATTCTGGAATATTACAGAAACTTCAAGCATAGACATTCTGGAATATTACAGAAACTTCAAGCATAGACATTCTGGAATATACAGAATCTTCAAGCATCGACATTCTGGAATATTACAGAAACTTCAAGCATAGACATTCTGGAATATTACAGAAACTTCAAGCATAGACATTCTGGAATATTACAGAAACTTCAAGCATAGACATTCTGGAATATTACAGAAACTTCAAGCATAGACATTCTGGAATATTACAGAAACTTCAAGCATAGACATTCTGGAATATTACAGAAACTTCAAGCATAGACATTCTGGAATATTACAGAAACTTCAAGCATAGACATTCTGGAATATTACAGAAACTTCAAGCATAGACATTCTGGAATATTACAGAAACTTCAAGCACAGACATTCTGGAATATTACAGAAACTTCAAGCATAGACATTCTGGAATATTACAGAAACTTCAAGCATAGACATTCTGGAATATTACAGAAACTTCAAGCATAGACATTCTGGAATATTACAGAAACTTCAGCAGACATTACAGAAACTTCAAGCATAGACATTTGGAATATTACAGAAACTTCAAGCATAGACATTCTGGAATATTACAGAAACTTCAAGCATAGACATTCTGGAATATTACAGAAACTTCAAGCATAGACATTCTGGAATATTACAGAAACTTCAAGCATAGACATTCTGGAATATTACAGAAACTTCAAGCAGAGACATTCTGGAATATTACAGAAACTTCAAGCATAGACATTCTGGAATATTACAGAAACTTCAAGCATAGACATTCTGGAATATTACAAAAACTTCAAGCAGAGACATTTTGGAATATTACAGAAACTTCAAGCAGAGACATTCTGGAATATACAGAATCTTCAAGCAGAGACATTTTGGAATATTACAAAAACTTCAAGCAGAGACATTCTGGAATATTACAGAAATTTCAAGCATAGACATTCTGGAACATTACAGAAACTTCAAGCAAAGACATTCTGGAATATTACAGAAACTTCAAGCAGAGACATTCTGGAATATTACAGAAACTTCAAGCAGAGACATTCTAGAATATTACAGAAACTTCACGCACAGACATTCTGGAATATACAGAATCTTCAAGCAGAGACATTCTGAAATATTACAAAAACTTCAAGCATAGACATTCTGGAATATTACAGAAATTTCAAGCATAGACATTCTGGAACATTACAGAAACTTCAAGCAGAGACATTCTGGAATATTACAGAAACTTCAAGCAGAGACATTCTAGAATATTACAGAAACTTCAAGCAGAGACATTCTAGAATATTACAGAAACTTCACGCACAGACATTCTGGAATGTTACAGAAACTTCAAGCATAGACATTCTGGAATATACAGAATCTTCAAGCATCGACATTTTGGAATATTACAGAAACTTCAAGCATAGACATTCTGGAATATACAGAATCTTCAAGCATCGACATTTTGGAATATTACAGAAACTTCAAGTATATACATTCTGGAATATTACAGAAACTTCAAGCATAGACATTCTGGAATATACAGAATCTTCAAGCATCGACATTTTGAAATATTACAGAAACTTCAAGCATAGACATTCTGGAATATTACAGAAACTTCAAGCATAGACATTCTGGAATATTACAGAAACTTCAAGCATAGACATTCTGGAATATACAGAATCTTCAAGCATCGACATTTTGGAATATTACAGAAACTTCAAGCATAGACATTCTGGAATATACAGAATCTTCAAGCATCGACATTTTGGAATATTACAGAAACTTCAAGCATAGACATTCTAGAATATTACAGAAACTTCAAGCATAGACATTCTGGAATATTACAGAAACTTCAAGCATAGACATTCTGGAATATACAGAATCTTCAAGCATAGACATTCTGGAATATTACAGAAACTTCAAGCATAGACATTCTGGAATATTACAAAACTTCAAGCAGAGACATTCTAGAATATTACAGAAACTTCAAGCATAGACATTCTGGAATATTACAGAAACTTCAAGCATATACATTCTGGAATATTACAAAACTTCAAGCATAGACATTCTGGAATATTACAGAAATTTCAAGCAGAGACATTCTGGAATATTACAGAAACTTCAAGTATATACATTCTGGAATATTACAAAAACTTCAAGCATAGACATTCTGGAATATTACAGAAACTTCAAGCATAGACATTCTGGAATATTACAGAAACTTCAAGCATAGACATTCTGGAATATTACAAAACTTCAAGCATAGACATTCTGGAATATTACAGAAACTTCAAGCAGAGACATTCTGGAATATTACAGAAACTTCAAGCAGAGACATTCTGGAATATTACAGAAACTTCAAGCACAGACATTTTGGAATATTACAGAAACTTCAAGCACAGACATTTTGGAATATTACAGAAATTTCAAGCAGAGACATTCTGGAATATTACAAAATTTCAAGCATAGACATTCTAGAATATTACAGAAACTTCAAGCATAGACATTCTGGAATATTACAGAAACTTCAAGCATAGACATTCTGGAATATTACAGAAACTTCAAGCATAGACATTCTGGAATATTACAGAAACTTCAAGCAGAGACATTCTTGAATATACAGAATCTTCAAGCAGAGACATTTTGGAATATTACAGAAACTTCAAGCATAGACATTCTGGAATATTACAGAAACTTCAAGCAGAGACATTTTGGAATATTACAGAAACTTCAAGCAGAGACATTCTGGAATATTACAGAAACTTCAAGCAGAGACATTCTGGAATATTACAGAAACTTCAAGCAGAGACATTCTGGAATATTACAGAAACTTCAAGCAGAGACATTCTGGAATATTACAGAAACTTCAAGCAGAGACATTCTAGAATATTACAGAAACTTAGACATTCTGGAATATTACAGAAACTTCAAGCATAGACATTCTGGAATATTACAGAAACTTCAAGCATAGACATTCTGGAATATTACAGAAACTTCAAGCATAGACATTCTGGAATATTACAGAAACTTCAAGCATAGACATTCTGGAATATTACAGAAACTTCAAGCATAGACATTCTGGAATATTACAGAAACTTCAAGCATAGACATTCTGGAATATACAGAATCTTCAAGCATAGACATTTTGGAATATTACAGAAACTTCAAGCAGAGACATTCTGGAATATTACAGAAACTTCAAGCATAGACATTCTGGAATATTACAGAAACTTCAAGCATAGACATTCTGGAATATTACAGAAACTTCAAGCAGAGACATTCTAGAATATTACAGAAACTTCAAGAGACATTCTGGAATATTACAGAAACTTCAAGCAGAGACATTCTAGAATATTACAGAAACTTCAAGCATAGACATTCTGGAATATTACAGAAACTTCAAGCATAGACATTCTGGAATATTACAGAAACTTCAAGCATAGACATTCTGGAATATTACAGAAACTTCAAGCATAGACATTCTGGAATATTACAGAAACTTCAAGCATAGACATTCTGGAATATTACAGAAACTTCAAGCATAGACATTCTGGAATATTACAGAAACTTCAAGCATCGACATTTTGGAATATTACAGAAACTTCAAGCATAGACATTCTGGAATATTACAGAAAACTTCAAGCAGACATTCTGGAATATTACAGAAACTTCAAGCATAGACATTCTGGAATATTACAGAAACTTCAAGCATCGACATTTTGGAATATTACAGAAACTTCAAGCATAGACATTCTGGAATATTACGAAAACTTCAAGCATCGACATTTTGGAATATTACAGAAACTTCAAGCATAGACATTCTGGAATATTACAGAAACTTCAAGCATAGACATTCTGGAATATTACAAAAACTTCAAGCAGAGACATTCTAGAATATTACAGAAACTTCAAGCATAGACATTCTGGAATATTACAGAAACTTCAAGTATATACATTCTGGAATATTACAAAACTTCAAGCAGAGACATTTTGGAATATTACAGAAACTTCAAGCAGAGACATTCTGGAATATACAGAATCTTCAAGCAGAGACATTTTGGAATATTACAAAAACTTCAAGCAGAGACATTCTGGAATATTACAGAAATTTCAAGCATAGACATTCTGGAATATTACAGAAACTTCAAGCAAAGACATTCTGGAATATTACAGAAACTTCAAGCAGAGACATTCTAGAATATTACAGAAACTTCAAGCAGAGACATTCTAGAATATTACAGAAACTTCACGCACAGACATTCTGGAATATACAGAATCTTCAAGCAGAGACATTCTGAAATATTACAAAACTTCAAGCATAGACATTCTGGAATATTACAGAAATTTCAAGCATAGACATTCTGGAACATTACAGAAACTTCAAGCAGAGACATTCTGGAATATTACAGAAACTTCAAGCAGAGACATTCTAGAATATACAGAAACTTCAAGCAGAGACATTCTAGAATATTACAGAAACTTCACGCACAGACATTCTGGAATATTACAGAAACTTCAAGCATAGACATTCTGGAATATACAGAATCTTCAAGCATCGACATTTTGGAATATTACAGAAACTTCAAGCATAGACATTCTGGAATATACAGAATCTTCAAGCATCGACATTTTGGAATATTACAGAAACTTCAAGTATATACATTCTGGAATATTACAGAAACTTCAAGCATAGACATTCTGGAATATACAGAATCTTCAAGCATCGACATTTTGAAATATTACAGAAACTTCAAGCATAGACATTCTGGAATATTACAGAAACTTCAAGCATAGACATTCTGGAATATTACAGAAACTTCAAGCATAGACATTCTGGAATATACAGAATCTTCAAGCATCGACATTTTGGAATATTACAGAAACTTCAAGCATAGACATTCTGTAATATACAGAATCTTCAAGCATCCACATTTTGGAATATTACAAAAACTTCAAGCATAGACATTCTAGAATATTACAGAAACTTCAAGCATAGACATTCTGGAATATTACAGAAACTTCAAGCATAGACATTCTGGAATATACAGAATCTTCAAGCATAGACATTCTGGAATATTACAGAAACTTCAAGCATAGACATTCTGGAATATTACAGAAACTTCAAGCATAGACATTCTGGAATATTACAGAAACTTCAAGCATAGACATTCTGGAATATTACAGAAACTTCAAGCATAGACATTCTGGAATATACAAAACCTTCAAGCATAGACATTCTGGAATATTACAGAAACTTCAAGCATAGACATTCTGGAATATTACAGAAACTTCAAGCATAGACATTCTGGAATATTACAAAAACTTCAAGCATAGACATTCTGGAATATTACAGAAACTTCAAGCATAGACATTCTGGAATATTACAGAAACTTCAAGCATAGACATTCTGGAATATTACAGAAACTTCAAGCATAGACATTCTGGAATATTACAGAAACTTCAAGCAGAGACATTCTAGAATATTACAGAAACTTCAAGCATAGACATTCTGGAATATTACAGAAACTTCAAGTATATACATTCTGGAATATTACAGAAACTTCAAGCACAGACATTCTGGAATATTACAGAAACTTCAAGCATAGACATTCTGGAATATTACAGAAACTTCAAGCATAGACATTCTGGAATATTACAGAAACTTCAAGCATAGACATTCTGGAATATTACAGAAACTTCAAGCATAGACATTCTGGAATATTACAGAAACTTCAAGCATAGACATTCTGGAATATTACAGAAACTTCAAGCAGAGACATTCTGGAATATTACAGAAACTTCAAGCATAGACATTCTGGAATATTACAGAAACTTCAAGCAGAGACATTCTGGAATATTACAGAAACTTCAAGCAGAGACATTCTGGAATATTACAGAAACTTCAAGCAGAGACATTCTGGAATATTACAGAAACTTCAAGCAGAGACATTCTGGAATATTACAGAAACTTCAAGCAGAGACATTCTGGAATATTACAGAAACTTCAAGCATAGACATTCTGGAATATTACAGAAACTTCAAGCATAGACATTCTGGAATATTACAGAAACTTCAAGCAGACATTCTGGAATATTACAGAAACTTCAAGCTGGACATTCTGGAATATTACAGAAACTTCAAGCATAGACATTCTGGAATATTACAGAAACTTCAAGCATAGACATTCTGGAATATTACAGAAACTTCAAGCATAGACATTCTGGAATATTACAGAAACTTCAAGCATAGACATTCTGGAATATTACAGAAACTTCAAGCATAGACATTCTGGAATATTACAGAAACTTCAAGCAGAGACATTCTGGAATATTACAGAAACTTCAAGCATAGACATTCTGGAATATTACAGAAACTTCAAGCATAGACATTCTGGAATATTACAAGCTTCAAGCATAGACATTCTGGAATATTACAGAAACTTCAAGCATAGACATTCTGGAATATTACAGAAACTTCAAGCATAGACATTCTGGAATATTACAGAAACTTCAAGCAGAGACATTCTGGAATATTACAGAAACTTCAAGCATAGACATTCTGGAATATTACAGAAACTTCAAGCATAGACATTCTGGAATATTACAGAAACTTCAAGCATAGACATTCTGGAATATTACAGAAACTTCAAGCATAGACATTCTGGAATATTACAGAAACTTCAAGCATAGACATTCTGGAATATTACAGAAACTTCAAGCATAGACATTCTGGAATATTACAGAAACTTCAAGCATAGACATTCTGGAATATTACAGAAACTTCAAGCATAGACATTCTGGAATATTACAGAAACTTCAAGCATAGACATTCTGGAATATTACAGAAACTTCAAGCATAGACATTCTGGAATATTACAGAAACTTCAAGCATAGACATTCTGGAATATTACAGAAACTTCAAGCATAGACATTCTGGAATATTACAGAAACTTCAAGCATAGACATTCTGGAATATTACAGAAACTTCAAGCATAGACATTCTGGAATATTACAGAAACTTCAAGCATAGACATTCTGGAATATTACAGAAACTTCAAGCATAGACATTCTGGAATATTACAGAAACTTCAAGCATAGACATTCTGGAATATTACAGAAACTTCAAGCAGCAGACATTCTGGAATATTACAGAAACTTCAAGCATAGACATTCTGGAATATTACAGAAACTTCAAGCATAGACATTCTGGAATATTACAGAAACTTCAAGCATAGACATTCTGGAATATTACAGAAACTTCAAGCATAGACATTCTGGAATATTACAGAAACTTCAAGCATAGACATTCTGGAATATTACAGAAACTTCAAGCATAGACATTCTGGAATATTACAGAAACTTCAAGAAACTTCAAGCATAGACATTCTGGAATATTACAGAAACTTCAAGCAGAGACATTCTGGAATATTACAGAAACTTCAAGCAGAGACATTCTGGAATATTACAGAAACTTCAAGCATAGACATTCTGGAATATTACAGAAACTTCAAGCAGAGACATTCTGGAATATTACAGAAACTTCAAGCATAGACATTCTGGAATATTACAGAAACTTCAAGCAGAGACATTCTGGAATATTACAGAAACTTCAAGCAGAGACATTCTGGAATATTACAGAAACTTCAAGCAGAGACATTCTGGAATATTACAGAAACTTCAAGCAGAGACATTCTGGAATATTACAGAAACTTCAAGCAGAGACATTCTGGAATATTACAGAAACTTCAAGCATAGACATTCTGGAATATTACAGAAACTTCAAGCAGAGACATTCTGGAATATTACAGAAACTTCAAGCAGAGACATTCTGGAATTCTTACAGAAACTTCAAGCATAGACATTCTGGAATATTACAGAAACTTCAAGCATAGACATTCTGGAATATTACAGAAACTTCAAGCAGAGACATTTTGGAATATTACAGAAACTTCAAGCATAGACATTCTGGAATATACAGAATCTTCAAGCATCGACATTTTGGAATATTACAGAAACTTCAAGCATAGACATTCTGGAATATTACAGAAACTTCAAGCATAGACATTCTGGAATATTACAGAAACTTCAAGCATAGACATTCTGGAATATTACAGAAACTTCAAGCATAGACATTCTGGAATATTACAGAAACTTCAAGCATAGACATTCTGGAATATTACAGAAACTTCAAGCATAGACATTCTGGAATATTACAGAAACTTCAAGCATAGACATTCTGGAATATTACAGAAACTTCAAGCATAGACATTCTGGAATATACAGAATCTTCAAGCATAGACATTTTGGAATATTACAGAAACTTCAAGCATAGACATTCTGGAATATTACAGAAACTTCAAGCATAGACATTCTGGAATATTACAGAAACTTCAAGCATAGACATTCTGGAATATTACAGAAACTTCAAGCATAGACATTCTGGAATATTACAGAAACTTCAAGCATAGACATTCTGGAATATTACAGAAACTTCAAGCATAGACATTCTGGAATATTACAGAAACTTCAAGCATAGACATTCTGGAATATTACAGAAACTTCAAGCATAGACATTCTGGAATATTACAGAAACTTCAAGCATAGACATTCTGGAATATTACAGAAACTTCAAGCATAGACATTCTGGAATATTACAGAAACTTCAAGCATCGACATTTTGGAATATTACAGAAACTTCAAGCATAGACATTCTGGAATATTACAGAAACTTCAAGCATAGACATTCTGGAATATTACAGAAACTTCAAGCATAGACATTCTGGAATATTACAGAAACTTCAAGCATAGACATTCTGGAATATTACAAAAACTTCAAGCAGAGACATTCTAGAATATTACAGAAACTTCAAGCATAGACATTCTGGAATATTACAGAAACTTCAAGCATATACATTCTGGAATATTACAAAACTTCAAGCAGAGACATTTTGGAATATTACAGAAACTTCAAGCAGAGACATTCTGGAATATACAGAATCTTCAAGCAGAGACATTTTGGAATATTACAAAAACTTCAAGCAGAGACATTCTGGAATATTACAGAAATTTCAAGCATAGACATTCTGGAACATTACAGAAACTTCAAGCAAAGACATTCTGGAATATTACAGAAACTTCAAGCAGAGACATTCTGGAATATTACAGAAACTTCAAGCAGAGACATTCTGGAATATTACAGAAACTTCAAGCAGAGACATTCTGGAATATTACAGAAACTTCAAGCAGAGACATTCTGGAATATTACAAAACTTCAAGCATAGACATTCTGGAATATTACAGAAATTTCAAGCATAGACATTCTGGAATATTACAGAAACTTCAAGCAGAGACATTCTGGAATATTACAGAAACTTCAAGCAGAGACATTCTAGAATATTACAAAACTTCAAGCAGAGACATTCTAGAATATTACAGAAACTTCAAGCACAGACATTCTGGAATATTACAGAAACTTCAAGCATAGACATTCTGGAATATACAGAATCTTCAAGCATCGACATTTTGGAATATTACAGAAACTTCAAGCATAGACATTCTGGAATATACAGAATCTTCAAGCATCGACATTTTGGAATATTACAGAAACTTCAAGCATATACATTCTGGAATATTACAGAAACTTCAAGCATAGACATTCTGGAATATACAGAATCTTCAAGCATCGACATTTTGGAATATTACAGAAACTTCAAGCATAGACATTCTGGAATATTACAGAAACTTCAAGCATAGACATTCTGGAATATTACAGAAACTTCAAGCATAGACATTCTGGAATATACAGAATCTTCAAGCATCGACATTTTGGAATATTACAGAAACTTCAAGCATAGACATTCTGGAATATACAGAATCTTCAAGCATAGACATTTTGGAATATTACAAAACTTCAAGCATAGACATTCTGGAATATTACAGAAACTTCAAGCATAGACATTCTGGAATATTACAGAAACTTCAAGCATAGACATTCTGGAATATACAGAATCTTCAAGCATAGACATTCTGGAATATTACAAAAACTTCAAGCAGAGACATTCTAGAATATTACAGAAACTTCAAGCATAGACATTCTGGAATATTACAGAAACTTCAAGCATAGACATTCTGGAATATTACAGAAACTTCAAGCATAGACATTCTGGAATATTACACTTCTGGAATATTACAGAAACTTCAAGCATAGACATTCTGGAATATTACAGAAACTTCAAGCATAGACATTCTGGAATATTACAGAAACTTCAAGCATAGACATTCTGGAATATTACAGAAACTTCAAGCATAGACATTCTGGAATATTACAGAAACTTCAAGCATAGACATTCTGGAATATTACAGAAACTTCAAGCATAGACATTCTGGAATATTACAGAAACTTCAAGCATAGACATTCTGGAATATTACAGAAACTTCAAGCATAGACATTCTGGAATATTACAGAAACTTCAAGCATAGACATTCTGGAATATTACAGAAACTTCAAGCATAGACATTCTGGAATATTACAGAAACTTCAAGCAGAGACATTCTGGAATATTACAGAAACTTCAAGCATAGACATTCTGGAATATTACAGAAACTTCAAGCATAGACATTGGAATATTACAGAAACTTGGACATGGAATATTACAGAAACTTCAAGCAGAGACATTCTGGAATATTACAGAAACTTCAAGCATAGACATTCTGGAATATTACAGAAACTTCAAGCAGAGACATTCTGGAATATTACAGAAACTTCAAGCATAGACATTCTGGAATATTACAGAAACTTCAAGCAGAGACATTCTGGAATATTACAGAAACTTCAAGCAGAGACATTCTGGAATATTACAGAAACTTCAAGCATAGACATTCTGGAATATTACAGAAACTTCAAGCATAGACATTCTGGAATATTACAGAAACTTCAAGCATAGACATTCTGGAATATTACAGAAACTTCAAGCAGAGACATTCTGGAATATTACAGAAACTTCAAGCATAGACATTCTGGAATATTACAGAAACTTCAAGCAGAGACATTCTGGAATATTACAGAAACTTCAAGCATAGACATTCTGGAATATTACAGAAACTTCAAGCATAGACATTCTGGAATATTACAGAAACTTCAAGCATAGACATTCTGGAATATTACAGAAACTTCAAGCATAGACATTCTGGAATATTACAGAAACTTCAAGCATAGACATTCTGGAATATTACAGAAACTTCAAGCATAGACATTCTGGAATATTACAGAAACTTCAAGCATAGACATTCTGGAATATTACAGAAACTTCAAGCATAGACATTCTGGAATATTACAGAAACTTCAAGCATAGACATTCTGGAATATTACAGAAACTTCAAGCATAGACATTCTGGAATATTACAGAAACTTCAAGCATAGACATTCTGGAATATTACAGAAACTTCAAGCATAGACATTCTGGAATATTACAGAAACTTCAAGCATAGACATTCTGGAATATTACAGAAACTTCAAGCATAGACATTCTGGAATATTACAGAAACTTCAAGCATAGACATTCTGGAATATTACAGAAACTTCAAGCATAGACATTCTGGAATATTACAGAAACTTCAAGCATAGACATTCTGGAATATTACAGAAACTTCAAGCATAGACATTCTGGAATATTACAGAAACTTCAAGCATAGACATTCTGGAATATTACAGAAACTTCAAGCATAGACATTCTGGAATATTACAGAAACTTCAAGCATAGACATTCTGGAATATTACAGAAACTTCAAGCATAGACATTCTGGAATATTACAGAAACTTCAAGCATAGACATTCTGGAATATTACAGAAACTTCAAGCATAGACATTCTGGAATATTACAGAAACTTCAAGCATAGACATTCTGGAATATTACAGAAACTTCAAGCAGAGACATTCTGGAATATTACAGAAACTTCAAGAATATACATTCTGGAATATTACAGAAACTTCAAGCATAGACATTCTGGAATATTACAGAAACTTCAAGCATAGACATTCTGGAATATTACAGAAACTTCAAGCATCTGGAATATTACAGAACATTCTGGAATATTACAGAAACTTCAAGCATAGACATTCTGGAATATTACAGAAACTTCAAGCATAGACATTCTGGAATATTACAGAAACTTCAAGCATAGACATTCTGGAATATTACAGAAACTTCAAGCATAGACATTCTGGAATATTACAGAAACTTCAAGCATAGACATTCTGGAATATTACAGAAACTTCAAGCATAGACATTCTGGAATATTACAGAAACTTCAAGCAGAGACATTCTGGAATATTACAGAAACTTCAAGCATTACAGAAACTTCAACATAGACATTCTGGAATATTACAGAAACTTCAAGCAGAGACATTCTGGAATATTACAGAAACTTCAAGCAGAGACATTCTGGAATATTACAGAAACTTCAAGCATAGACATTCTGGAATATTACAGAAACTTCAAGCATAGACATTCTGGAATATTACAGAAACTTCAAGCATAGACATTCTGGAATATTACAGAAACTTCAAGCATAGACATTCTGGAATATTACAGAAACTTCAAGCATAGACATTCTGGAATATTACAGAAACTTCAAGCATAGACATTCTGGAATATTACAGAAACTTCAAGCATAGACATTCTGGAATATTACAGAAACTTCAAGCATAGACATTCTGGAATATTACAGAAACTTCAAGCATAGACATTCTGGAATATTACAGAAACTTCAAGCATAGACATTCTGGAATATTACAGAAACTTCAAGCATAGACATTCTGGAATATTACAGAAACTTCAAGCATAGACATTCTGGAATATTACAGAAACTTCAAGCATAGACATTCTGGAATATTACAGAAACTTCAAGCATAGACATTCTGGAATATTACAGAAACTTCAAGCATAGACATTCTGGAATATTACAGAAACTTCAAGCATAGACATTCTGGAATATTACAGAAACTTCAAGCAGAGACATTCTGGAATATTACAGAAACTTCAAGCATGGACATATTACAGAAACTTCAAGCAGAGACATTCTGGAATATTACAGAAACTTCAAGCAGAGACATTCTGGAATATTACAGAAACTTCAAGCAGAGACATTCTGGAATATTACAGAAACTTCAAGCATAGACATTCTGGAATATTACAGAAACTTCAAGCATAGACATTCTGGAATATTACAGAAACTTCAAGCAGAGACATTCTAGAATATTACAGAAACTTCAAGCAGAGACATTCTGGAATATTACAGAAACTTCAAGCACAGACATTCTGGAATATTACAGAAACTTCAAGCAGAGACATTCTGGAATATTACAAAAACTTCAAGCATAGACATTCTGGAATATTACAGAAATTTCAAGCATAGACATTCTGGAATATTACAGAAACTTCAAGCAGAGACATTCTGGAATATTACAGAAACTTCAAGCAGAGACATTCTAGAATATTACAGAAACTTCAAGCAGAGACATTCTGGAATATTACAGAAACTTCAAGCACAGACATTCTGGAATATTACAGAAACTTCAAGCATAGACATTCTGGAATATACAGAATCTTCAAGCATCGACATTTTGGAATATTACAGAAACTTCAAGCATAGACATTCTGGAATATACAGAATCTTCAAGCATAGACATTTTGGAATATTACAGAAACTTCAAGCATATACATTCTGGAATATTACAGAAACTTCAAGCATAGACATTCTGGAATATACAGAATCTTCAAGCATCGACATTTTGGAATATTACAGAAACTTCAAGCATAGACATTCTGGAATATTACAGAAACTTCAAGCATAGACATTCTGGAATATTACAGAAACTTCAAGCATAGACATTCTGGAATATACAGAATCTTCAAGCATCGACATTTTGGAATATTACAGAAACTTCAAGCATAGACATTCTGGAATATACAGAATCTTCAAGCATCGACATTTTGGAATATTACAGAAACTTCAAGCATAGACATTCTGGAATATTACAGAAACTTCAAGCATAGACATTCTGGAATATTACAGAAACTTCAAGCATAGACATTCTGGAATATACAGAATCTTCAAGCATAGACATTCTGGAATATTACAGAAACTTCAAGCATAGACATTCTGGAATATTACAGAAACTTCAAGCAGAGACATTCTGGAATATTACAGAAACTTCAAGCATAGACATTCTGGAATATTACAGAAACTTCAAGCATAGACATTCTGGAATATTACAGAAACTTCAAGCATAGACATTCTGGAATATTACAGAAACTTCAAGCATAGACATTCTGGAATATTACAGAAACTTCAAGCATAGACATTCTGGAATATTACAGAAACTTCAGACAGAATATTACAGAAACTTCAAGCAGACATTCTGGAATATTACAGAAACTTCAAGCATAGACATTCTGGAATATTACAGAAACTTCAAGCATAGACATTCTGGAATATTACAGAAACTTCAAGCATAGACATTCTGGAATATTACAGAAACTTCAAGCAGAGACATTCTGGAATATTACAGAAACTTCAAGCAGAGACATTCTGGAATATTACAGAAACTTCAAGCACAGACATTCTGGAATATTACAGAAACTTCAAGCAGAGACATTCTGGAATATTACAGAAACTTCAAGCAGAGACATTCTGGAATATTACAGAAACTTCAAGCATAGACATTCTGGAATATTACAGAAACTTCAAGCATAGACATTCTGGAATATTACAGAAACTTCAAGCAGAGACATTCTGGAATATTACAGAAACTTCAAGCATAGACATTCTGGAATATTACAGAAACTTCAAGCAGAGACATTCTGGAATATTACAGAAACTTCAAGCATAGACATTCTGGAATATTACAGAAACTTCAAGCAGAGACATTCTGGAATATTACAGAAACTTCAAGCAGAGACATTCTGGAATATTACAGAAACTTCAAGCAGAGACATTCTGGAATATTACAGAAACTTCAAGCATAGACATTCTGGAATATTACAGAAACTTCAAGCAGAGACATTCTGGAATATTACAGAAACTTCAAGCAGAGACATTCTGGAATATACAGAATCTTCAAGCAGAGACATTTTGGAATATTACAAAACTTCAAGCAGAGACATTCTGGAATATTACAGAAACTTCAAGCATAGACATTCTGGAATATTACAGAAACTTCAAGCATAGACATTCTGGAATATTACAGAAACTTCAAGCATAGACATTCTGGAATATTACAGAAACTTCAAGCAGAGACATTCTGGAATATTACAGAAACTTCAAGCATAGACATTCTGGAATATTACAGAAACTTCAAGCATAGACATTCTGGAATATTACAGAAACTTCAAGCATAGACATTCTGGAATATACAGAAACTTCAAGCATAGACATTCTGGAATATTACAGAAACTTCAAGCATAGACATTCTGGAATATTACTGAAACTTCAAGTATATACATTCTGGAATATTACAGAAACTTCAAGCACAGACATTCTGGAATATTACAGAAACTTCAAGCATAGACATTCTGGAATATTACAGAAACTTCAAGCATAGACATTCTGGAATATTACAGAAACTTCAAGCATAGACATTCTGGAATATTACAGAAACTTTAGACATTCTGGAATATTACAGAAACTTCAAGCATAGACATTCTGGAATATTACAGAAACTTCAAGCATCGACATTTTGGAATATTACAGAAACTTCAAGCATAGACATTCTGGAATATTACAGAAACTTCAAGCATCGACATTTTGGAATATTACAGAAACTTCAAGCATAGACATTCTGGAATATTACAGAAACTTCAAGCATAGACATTCTGGAATATTACAAAACTTCAAGCAGAGACATTCTGGAATATTACAGAAACTTCAAGCATAGACATTCTGGAATATTACAGAAACTTCAAGCATATACATTCTGGAATATTACAAAACTTCAAGCAGAGACATTTTGGAATATTACAGAAACTTCAAGCAGAGACATTCTGGAATATACAGAATCTTCAAGCAGAGACATTTTGGAATATTACAAAACTTCAAGCAGAGACATTCTGGAATATTACAGAAATTTCAAGCATAGACATTCTGGAATATTACAGAAACTTCAAGCAAAGACATTCTGGAATATTACAGAAACTTCAAGCAGAGACATTCTGGAATATTACAGAAACTTCAAGCAGAGACATTCTAGAATATTACAGAAACTTCAAGCACAGACATTCTGGAATATACAGAATCTTCAAGCAGAGACATTCTGAAATATTACAAAACTTCAAGCATAGACATTCTGGAATATTACAGAAATTTCAAGCATAGACATTCTGGAATATTACAGAAACTTCAAGCAGAGACATTCTGGAATATTACAGAAACTTCAAGCAGAGACATTCTAGAATATACAAAAACTTCAAGCAGAGACATTCTAGAATATTACAGAAACTTCAAGCACAGACATTCTGGAATATTACAGAAACTTCAAGCATAGACATTCTGGAATATACAGAATCTTCAAGCATCGACATTTTGGAATATTACAGAAACTTCAAGCATAGACATTCTGGAATATACAGAATCTTCAAGCATCGACATTTTGGAATATTACAGAAACTTCAAGTATATACATTCTGGAATATTACAGAAACTTCAAGCATAGACATTCTGGAATATACAGAATCTTCAAGCATCGACATTTTGAAATATTACAGAAACTTCAAGCATAGACATTCTGGAATATTACAGAAACTTCAAGCATAGACATTCTGGAATATTACAGAAACTTCAAGCATAGACATTCTGGAATATACAGAATCTTCAAGCATCGACATTTTGGAATATTACAGAAACTTCAAGCATAGACATTCTGGAATATACAGAATCTTCAAGCATCCACATTTTGGAATATTACAAAACTTCAAGCATAGACATTCTAGAATATTACAGAAACTTCAAGCATAGACATTCTGGAATATTACAGAAACTTCAAGCATAGACATTCTGGAATATACAGAATCTTCAAGCATAGACATTCTGGAATATTACAGAAACTTCAAGCATAGACATTCTGGAATATTACAAAAACTTCAAGCAGAGACATTCTAGAATATTACAGAAACTTCAAGCATAGACATTCTGGAATATTACAGAAACTTCAAGTATATACATTCTGGAATATTACAAAACCTTCAAGCATAGACATTCTGGAATATTACAGAAATTTCAAGCAGAGACATTCTGGAATATTACAGAAACTTCAAGTATATACATTCTGGAATATTACAAAAACTTCAAGCATAGACATTCTGGAATATTACAGAAACTTCAAGCATAGACATTCTGGAATATTACAGAAACTTCAAGCATAGACATTCTGGAATATTACAGAAACTTCAAGCATAGACATTCTGGAATATTACAAAAACTTCAAGCAGAGACATTCTGGAATATTACAGAAACTTCAAGCAGAGACATTCTGGAATATTACAGAAACTTCAAGCATAGACATTTTGGAATATTACAGAAACTTCAAGCACAGACATTTTGGAATATTACAGAAACTTCAAGCAGAGACATTCTGGAATATTACAGAAACTTCAAGCATAGACATTCTGGAATATTACAGAAACTTCAAGCATAGACATTCTGGAATATTACAGAAACTTCAAGCATAGACATTCTGGAATATTACAGAAACTTCAAGCATCGACATTTTGAATATTACAGAACTTCAAGCAGAGACATTCTGGAATTACAGAAACTTCAAGCAGAGACATTCTGGAATATTACAGAAACTTCAAGCAGAGACATTCTGGAATATTACAGAAACTTCAAGCATAGACATTCTGGAATATTACAGAAACTTCAAGCATAGACATTCTGGAATATTACAGAAACTTCAAGCATAGACATTCTGGAATATTACAGAAACTTCAAGCAGAGACATTCTGGAATATTACAGAAACTTCAAGCAGAGACATTCTGGAATATTACAGAAACTTCAAGCAGAGACATTCTGGAATATTACAGAAACTTCAAGCATAGACATTCTGGAATATTACAGAAACTTCAAGCATAGACATTCTGGAATATTACAGAAACTTCAAAGACATTCTGGAATATTACAGAAACTTCACAGCACTTAGACATTCTGGAATATTACAGAAACTTCAAGCATAGACATTCTGGAATATTACAGAAACTTCAAGCATAGACATTCTGGAATATTACAGAAACTTCAAGCATAGACATTCTGGAATATTACAGAAACTTCAAGCATAGACATTCTGGAATATTACAGAAACTTCAAGCATAGACATTCTGGAATATTACAGAAACTTCAAGCATAGACATTCTGGAATATTACAGAAACTTCAAGCATAGACATTCTGGAATATTACAGAAACTTCAAGCATAGACATTCTGGAATATTACAGAAACTTCAAGCAGAGACATTCTGGAATATTACAGAAACTTCAAGCATAGACATTCTGGAATATTACAGAAACTTCAAGCATAGACATTCTGGAATATTACAGAAACTTCAAGCATAGACATTCTGGAATATTACAGAAACTTCAAGCATAGACATTCTGGAATATTACAGAAACTTCAAGCATAGACATTCTGGAATATTACAGAAACTTCAAGCATAGACAGACATTCTAGACATTCTGGAATATTACAGAAACTTCAAGCATAGACATTCTGGAATATTACAGAAACTTCAAGCATAGACATTCTGGAATATTACAGAAACTTCAAGCATAGACATTCTGGAATATCTGGAATACAGAAACTTCAAGCATAGACATTCTGGAATATTACAGAAACTTCAAGCATAGACATTCTGGAATATTACAGAAACTTCAAGCATAGACATTCTGGAATATTACAGAAACTTCAAGCATAGACATTCTGGAATATTACAGAAACTTCAAGCAGAGACATTCTGGAATATTACAGAAACTTCAAGCAGAGACATTTTGGAATATTACAGAAACTTCAAGCAGAGACATTCTGGAATATTACAGAAACTTCAAGCATAGACATTCTGGAATATTACAGAAACTTCAAGCATAGACATTCTGGAATATTACAGAAACTTCAAGCATAGACATTCTGGAATATTACAGAAACTTCAAGCAGAGACATTCTGGAATATTACAGAAACTTCAAGCAGAGACATTCTGGAATATTACAGAAACTTCAAGCAGAGACATTCTGGAATATTACAGAAACTTCAAGCATAGACATTCTGGAATATTACAGAAACTTCAAGCATAGACATTCTGGAATATTACAGAAACTTCAAGCATAGACATTCTGGAATATTACAGAAACTTCAAGCATAGACATTCTGGAATATACAGAAACTTCAAGCATAGACATTCTGGAATATTACAGAAACTTCAAGCATAGACATTCTGGAATATTACAGAAACTTCAAGCATAGACATTCTGGAATATTACAGAAACTTCAAGCATAGACATTCTGGAATATACAGAATCTTCAAGCATCGACATTTTGGAATATTACAGAAACTTCAAGCATAGACATTCTGGAATATTACAGAAACTTCAAGCATAGACATTCTGGAATATTACAGAAACTTCAAGCATAGACATTCTGGAATATACAGAATCTTCAAGCATCGACATTTTGGAATATTACAGAAACTTCAAGCATAGACATTCTGGAATATTACAGAAACTTCAAGCATAGACATTCTGGAATATTACAGAAACTTCAAGCATCGACATTTTGGAATATTACAGAAACTTCAAGCATAGACATTCTGGAATATTACAGAAACTTCAAGCATCGACATTTTGGAATATTACAGAAACTTCAAGCATAGACATTCTGGAATATTACAGAAACTTCAAGCATAGACATTCTGGAATATTACAGAAACTTCAAGCAGAGACATTCTGGAATATTACAGAAACTTCAAGCATAGACATTCTGGAATATTACAGAAACTTCAAGTATAGACATTCTGGAATATTACAAAAACTTCAAGCATAGACATTCTGGAATATTACAGAAATTTCAAGCATAGACATTCTGGAATATTACAGAAACTTCACATTCTGGAATATTACAAAAACTTCAAGCATAGACATTCTAGAATATTACAGAAACTTCAAGCATAGACATTCTGGAATATTACAGAAACTTCAAGCATAGACATTCTGGAATATTACAAAAACTTCAAGCATAGACATTCTGGAATATTACAGAAATTTCAAGCAGAGACATTCTGGAATATTACAGAAACTTCAAGCAGAGACATTCTAGAATATTACAGAAACTTCGAGCACAGACATTTTGAAATATTACAGAAACTTCAAGCACAGACATTTTGGAATATTACAGAAATTTCAAGCAGAGACATTCTGGAATATTACAAAAATTTCAAGCATAGACATTCTAGAATATTACAGAAACTTCAAGTATATACATTCTGGAATATTACAGAAACTTCAAGCATAGACATTCTGGAATATACAGAATCTTCAAGCATCGACATTTTGGAATATTACAGAAACTTCAAGCAGAGACATTCTTGAATATACAGAATCTTCAAGCAGAGACATTTTGGAATATTACAAAAACTTCAAGCATAGACATTCTGGAATATTACAGAAACTTCAAGCAGAGACATTTTGGAATATTACAGAAACTTCAAGCAGAGACATTTTGGAATATTACAAAAACTTCAAGCAGAGACATTCTGGAATATTACAGAAATTTCAAGCAGAGACATTCTGGAACATTACAGAAACTTCAAGCAGAGACATTCTGGAATATTACAGAAACTTCAAGCAGAGACATTCTGGAATATTACAGAAACTTCAAGCAGAGACATTCTGGAATATTACAGAAACTTCAAGCACAGACATTCTGGAATATTACAGAAACTTCAAGCATAGACATTCTGGAATATTACAGAAACTTCAAGCATAGACATTCTGGAATATACAGAATCTTCAAGCATCGACATTTTGGAATATTACAGAAACTTCAAGCATAGACATTCTGGAATATTACAGAAACTTCAAGCATAGACATTCTGGAATATACAGAATCTTCAAGCATCGACATTTTGGAATATTACAGAAACTTCAAGCAGAGACATTCTGGAATATACAGAATCTTCAAGCAGAGACATTTTGGAATATTACAAAACTTCAAGCAGAGACATTCTGGAATATTACAGAAATTTCAAGCATAGACATTCTGGAACATTACAAAAACTTCAAGCATAGACATTCTGGAATATTACAGAAACTTCAAGCAGAGACATTCTAGAATATTACAGAAACTTCACGCACAGACATTCTTGAATATACAGAATCTTCAAGCAGAGACATTCTGGAATATTACAAAACTTCAAGCATAGACATTCTGGAATATTACAGAAATTTCAAGCATAGACATTCTGGAATATTACAGAAACTTCAAGCATATACATTCTGGAATATTACAGAAACTTCAAGCATAGACATTCTGGAATATACAGAATCTTCAAGCATCGACATTTTGGAATATTACAGAAACTTCAAGCATAGACATTCTGGAATATTACAGAAACTTCAAGCATAGACATTCTGGAATATTACAGAAACTTCAAGCATAGACATTCTGGAATATACAGAATCTTCAAGCATCGACATTTTGGAATATTACAGAAACTTCAAGCATAGACATTCTGGAATATTACAGAAACTTCAAGCATAGACATTCTGGAATATTACAGAAACTTCAAGCATAGACATTCTGGAATATACAGAATCTTCAAGCATCGACATTTTGGAATATTACAGAAACTTCAAGCACAGACATTCTGGAATATTACAGAAACTTCAAGCATAGACATTCTGGAATATTACAAAAACTTCAAGCATCGACATTTTGGAATATTACAGAAACTTCAAGCATAGACATTCTGGAATATTACGAAAACTTCAAGCAACGACATTTTGGAATATTACAGAAACTTCAAGCATAGACATTCTGGAATATTACAGAAACTTCAAGCATAGACATTCTGGAATATTACAAAAACTTCAAGCAGAGACATTTTGGAATATTACAGAAACTTCAAGCAGAGACATTCTGGAATATACAGAATCTTCAAGCAGAGACATTTTGGAATATTACAGAAACTTCAAGCAGAGACATTCTGGAATATTACAGAAATTTCAAGCATAGACATTCTGGAACATTACAAAAACTTCAAGCATAGACATTCTGGAATATTACAGAAACTTCAAGCAGAGACATTCTGGAATATTACAGAAACTTCAAGCAGAGACATTCTGGAATATTACAGAAACTTCAAGCACAGACATTCTGGAATATACAGAATCTTCAAGCAGAGACATTCTGGAATATTACAGAAACTTCAAGCATAGACATTCTGGAATATTACAGAAATTTCAAGCATAGACATTCTGGAATATTACAGAAACTTCAAGCAGAGACATTCTGGAATATTACAGAAACTTCAAGCAGAGACATTCTGGAATATTACAGAAACTTCAAGCAGAGACATTCTGGAATATTACAGAAACTTCAAGCACAGACATTCTGGAATGTTACAGAAACTTCAAGCATAGACATTCTGGAATATACAGAATCTTCAAGCATCGACATTTTGGAATATTACAGAAACTTCAAGCATAGACATTCTGGAATATTACAGAAACTTCAAGCATAGACATTCTGGAATATTACAGAAACTTCAAGCATAGACATTCTGGAATATTACAGAAACTTCAAGCAGAGACATTCTGGAATATTACAGAAACTTCACGCACAGACATTCTGGAATATACAGAATCTTCAAGCAGAGACATTCTGGAATATTACAAAAACTTCAAGCATAGACATTCTGGAATATACAGAATCTTCAAGCATCGACATTTTGGAATATTACAGAAACTTCAAGCATAGACATTCTGGAATATTACAGAAACTTCAAGCATAGACATTCTGGAATATTACAGAAACTTCAAGCATAGACATTCTGGAATATTACAAAAACTTCAAGCATCGACATTTTGGAATATTACAGAAACTTCAAGCATAGACATTCTGGAATATTACGAAAACTTCAAGCAACGACATTTTGGAATATTACAGAAACTTCAAGCATAGACATTCTGGAATATTACAGAAACTTCAAGCATCGACATTTTGGAATATTACAGAAACTTCAAGCATAGACATTCTGGAATATTACAGAAACTTCAAGCATCGACATTTTGGAATATTACAGAAACTTCAAGCATAGACATTCTGGAATATTACAGAAACTTCAAGCATAGACATTCTGGAATATTACAAAAACTTCAAGCAGAGACATTCTAGAATATTACAGAAACTTCAAGCATAGACATTCTGGAATATTACAGAAACTTCAAGTATATACATTCTGGAATATTACAAAAACTTCAAGCAGAGACATTTTGGAATATTACAGAAACTTCAAGCAGAGACATTCTGGAATATACAGAATCTTCAAGCATCCACATTTTGGAATATTACAAAAACTTCAAGCATAGACATTCTAGAATATTACAGAAACTTCAAGCATAGACATTCTGGAATATTACAGAAACTTCAAGCATAGACATTCTGGAATATTACAGAAACTTCAAGCATAGACATTCTGGAATATTACAGAAACTTCAAGCAGAGACATTCTAGAATATTACAGAAACTTCAAGCATAGACATTCTGGAATATTACAGAAACTTCAAGCATAGACATTCTGGAATATTACAAAACCTTCAAGCATAGACATTCTGGAATATTACAGAAATTTCAAGCATAGACATTCTGGAACATTACAAAAACTTCAAGCATAGACATTCTGGAATATTACAGAAACTTCAAGCAGAGACATTCTAGAATATTACAGAAACTTCACGCACAGACATTCTGGAATATACAGAATCTTCAAGCAGAGACATTCTGGAATATTACAAAAACTTCAAGCATAGACATTCTGGAATATACAGAATCTTCAAGCATCGACATTTTGGAATATTACAGAAACTTCAAGCATAGACATTCTGGAATATTACAGAAACTTCAAGTATATACATTCTGGAATATTACAGAAACTTCAAGCACAGACATTCTGGAATATTACAGAAACTTCAAGCATAGACATTCTGGAATATTACAAAAACTTCAAGCATCGACATTCTGGAATATTACAAAAACTTCAAGCATCGACATTTTGGAATATTACAGAAACTTCAAGCATAGACATTCTGGAATATTACGAAAACTTCAAGCAACGACATTTTGGAATATTACAGAAACTTCAAGCATAGACATTCTGGAATATTACAGAAACTTCAAGCATCGACATTTTGGAATATTACAGAAACTTCAAGCATAGACATTCTGGAATATTACAGAAACTTCAAGCATCGACATTTTGGAATATTACAGAAACTTCAAGCATAGACATTCTGGAATATTACAGAAACTTCAAGCATAGACATTCTGGAATATTACAAAAACTTCAAGCAGAGACATTCTAGAATATTACAGAAACTTCAAGCATAGACATTCTGGAATATTACAGAAACTTCAAGCATATACATTCTGGAATATTACAAAAACTTCAAGCAGAGACATTTTGGAATATTACAGAAACTTCAAGCAGAGACATTCTGGAATATACAGAATCTTCAAGCAGAGACATTTTGGAATATTACAAAAACTTCAAGCAGAGACATTCTGGAATATTACAGAAATTTCAAGCATAGACATTCTGGAACATTACAGAAACTTCAAGCAAAGACATTCTGGAATATTACAGAAACTTCAAGCAGAGACATTCTAGAATATTACAGAAACTTCAAGCAGAGACATTCTAGAATATTACAGAAACTTCACGCACAGACATTCTGGAATATACAGAATCTTCAAGCAGAGACATTCTGAAATATTACAAAAACTTCAAGCATAGACATTCTGGAATATTACAGAAATTTAAAGCATAGACATTCTGGAACATTACAGAAACTTCAAGCAGAGACATTCTGGAATATTACAGAAACTTCAAGCAGAGACATTCTAGAATATACCAAAAACTTCAAGCAGAGACATTCTAGAATATTACAGAAACTTCACGCACAGACATTCTGGAATGTTACAGAAACTTCAAGCATAGACATTCTGGAATATACAGAATCTTCAAGCATCGACATTTTGGAATATTACAGAAACTTCAAGCATAGACATTCTGGAATATACAGAATCTTCAAGCATCGACATTTTGGAATATTACAGAAACTTCAAGTATATACATTCTGGAATATTACAGAAACTTCAAGCATAGACATTCTGGAATATACAGAATCTTCAAGCATCGACATTTTGAAATATTACAGAAACTTCAAGCATAGACATTCTGGAATATTACAGAAACTTCAAGCATAGACATTCTGGAATATTACAGAAACTTCAAGCATAGACATTCTGGAATATACAGAATCTTCAAGCATCGACATTTTGGAATATTACAGAAACTTCAAGCATAGACATTCTGTAATATACAGAATCTTCAAGCATCCACATTTTGGAATATTACAAAAACTTCAAGCATAGACATTCTAGAATATTACAGAAACTTCAAGCATAGACATTCTGGAATATTACAGAAACTTCAAGCATAGACATTCTGGAATATACAGAATCTTCAAGCATAGACATTCTGGAATATTACAGAAACTTCAAGCATAGACATTCTGGAATATTACAAAAACTTCAAGCAGAGACATTCTAGAATATTACAGAAACTTCAAGCATAGACATTCTGG
Source organism: Tachypleus tridentatus (assembly GCF_004210375.1). Classification (NCBI taxonomy): domain Eukaryota; kingdom Metazoa; phylum Arthropoda; class Merostomata; order Xiphosura; family Limulidae; genus Tachypleus; species Tachypleus tridentatus. The sequence continues at coordinate 14,040,325 of NC_134833.1, forward strand.
AATATTACAGAAACTTCAAGTATATACATTCTGGAATATTACAAAACCTTCAAGCATAGACATTCTGGAATATTACAGAAATTTCAAGCAGAGACATTCTGGAATATTACAGAAACTTCAAGTATATACATTCTGGAATATTACAAAAACTTCAAGCATAGACATTCTAGAATATTACAGAAACTTCAAGCATAGACATTCTGGAATATTACAGAAACTTCAAGCATAGACATTCTGGAATATTACAAAAACTTCAAGCATAGACATTCTGGAATATTACAGAAATTTCAAGCAGAGACATTCTGGAATATTACAGAAACTTCAAGCAGAGACATTCTAGAATATTACAGAAACTTCGAGCACAGACATTTTGAAATATTACAGAAACTTCAAGCACAGACATTTTGGAATATTACAGAAATTTCAAGCAGAGACATTCTGGAATATTACAAAAATTTCAAGCATAGACATTCTAGAATATTACAGAAACTTCAAGTATATACATTCTGGAATATTACAGAAACTTCAAGCATAGACATTCTGGAATATACAGAATCTTCAAGCATCGACATTTTGGAATATTACAGAAACTTCAAGCAGAGACATTCTTGAATATACAGAATCTTCAAGCAGAGACATTTTGGAATATTACAAAAACTTCAAGCATAGACATTCTGGAATATTACAGAAACTTCAAGCAGAGACATTTTGGAATATTACAGAAACTTCAAGCAGAGACATTTTGGAATATTACAAAAACTTCAAGCAGAGACATTCTGGAATATTACAGAAATTTCAAGCAGAGACATTCTGGAACATTACAGAAACTTCAAGCAGAGACATTCTGGAATATTACAGAAACTTCAAGCAGAGACATTCTAGAATATTACAGAAACTTCAAGCAGAGACATTCTAGAATATTACAGAAACTTCAAGCACAGACATTCTGGAATATTACAGAAACTTCAAGCATAGACATTCTGGAATATTACAGAAACTTCAAGCATAGACATTCTGGAATATACAGAATCTTCAAGCATCGACATTTTGGAATATTACAGAAACTTCAAGCATAGACATTCTGGAATATTACAGAAACTTCAAGCATAGACATTCTGGAATATACAGAATCTTCAAGCATCGACATTTTGGAATATTACAGAAACTTCAAGCAGAGACATTCTGGAATATACAGAATCTTCAAGCAGAGACATTTTGGAATATTACAAAACTTCAAGCAGAGACATTCTGGAATATTACAGAAATTTCAAGCATAGACATTCTGGAATATTACAAAACTTCAAGCATAGACATTCTGGAATATTACAGAAACTTCAAGCAGAGACATTCTAGAATATTACAGAAACTTCACGCACAGACATTCTGGAATATACAGAATCTTCAAGCAGAGACATTCTGGAATATTACAAAAACTTCAAGCATAGACATTCTGGAATATTACAGAAATTTCAAGCATAGACATTCTGGAATGTTACAGAAACTTCAAGTATATACATTCTGGAATATTACAGAAACTTCAAGCATAAACATTCTGGAATATACAGAATCTTCAAGCATCGACATTTTGGAATATTACAGAAACTTCAAGCATAGACATTCTGGAATATTACAGAAACTTCAAGTATATACATTCTGGAATATTACAGAAACTTCAAGCATAGACATTCTGGAATATACAGAATCTTCAAGCATCGACATTTTGGAATATTACAGAAACTTCAAGCATAAACATTCTGGAATATTACAGAAACTTCAAGCATAGACATTCTGGAATATTACAGAAACTTCAAGCATAGACATTCTGGAATATACAGAATCTTCAAGCATCGACATTTTGGAATATTACAGAAACTTCAAGCACAGACATTCTGGAATATTACAGAAACTTCAAGCATAGACATTCTGGAATATTACAAAAACTTCAAGCATCGACATTTTGGAATATTACAGAAACTTCAAGCATAGACATTCTGGAATATTACAGAAACTTCAAGCATCGACATTTTGGAATATTACAGAAACTTCAAGCATAGACATTCTGGAATATTACGAAAACTTCAAGCATCGACATTTTGGAATATTACAGAAACTTCAAGCATAGACATTCTGGAATATTACAGAAACTTCAAGCATAGACATTCTGGAATATTACAAAAACTTCAAGCAGAGACATTCTAGAATATTACAGAAACTTCAAGCATAGACATTCTGGAATATTACAGAAACTTCAAGTATATACATTCTGGAATATTACAAAAACTTCAAGCAGAGACATTTTGGAATATTACAGAAACTTCAAGCTGAGACATTCTGGAATATACAGAATCTTCAAGCAGAGACATTTTGGAATATTACAAAAACTTCAAGCAGAGACATTCTGGAATATTACAGAAATTTCAAGCATAGACATTCTGGAACATTACAGAAACTTCAAGCAAAGACATTCTGGAATATTACAGAAACTTCAAGCAGAGACATTCTAGAATATTACAGAAACTTCAAGCAGAGACATTCTAGAATATTACAGAAACTTCACGCACAGACATTCTGGAATATACAGAATCTTCAAGCAGAGACATTCTGAATATTACAAAAACTTCAAGCATAGACATTCTGGAATATTACAGAAATTTCAAGCATAGACATTCTGGAACATTACAGAAACTTCAAGCAGAGACATTCTGGAATATTACAGAAACTTCAAGCAGAGACATTCTAGAATATTACAGAAACTTCAAGCAGAGACATTCTAGAATATTACAGAAACTTCACGCACAGACATTCTGGAATATTACAGAAACTTCAAGCATAGACATTCTGGAATATACAGAATCTTCAAGCATCGACATTTTGGAATATTACAGAAACTTCAAGCATAGACATTCTGGAATATACAGAATCTTCAAGCATCGACATTTTGGAATATTACAGAAACTTCAAGTATATACATTCTGGAATATTACAGAAACTTCAAGCATAGACATTCTGGAATATACAGAATCTTCAAGCATCGACATTTTGAAATATTACAGAAACTTCAAGCATAGACATTCTGGAATATTACAGAAACTTCAAGCATAGACATTCTGGAATATTACAGAAACTTCAAGCATAGACATTCTGGAATATACAGAATCTTCAAGCATCGACATTTTGGAATATTACAGAAACTTCAAGCATAGACATTCTGGAATATACAGAATCTTCAAGCATCGACATTTTGGAATATTACAGAAACTTCAAGCATAGACATTCTAGAATATTACAGAAACTTCAAGCATAGACATTCTGGAATATTACAGAAACTTCAAGCATAGACATTCTGGAATATACAGAATCTTCAAGCATAGACATTCTGGAATATTACAGAAACTTCAAGCATAGACATTCTGGAATATTACAAAAACTTCAAGCAGAGACATTCTAGAATATTACAGAAACTTCAAGCATAGACATTCTGGAATATTACAGAAACTTCAAGCATAGACATTCTGGAATATTACAAAAACTTCAAGCATAGACATTCTGGAATATTACAGAAATTTCAAGCAGAGACATTCTGGAATATTACAGAAACTTCAAGTATATACATTCTGGAATATTACAAAAACTTCAAGCATAGACATTCTAGAATATTACAGAAACTTCAAGCATAGACATTCTGGAATATTACAGAAACTTCAAGCATAGACATTCTGGAATATTACAAAAACTTCAAGCATAGACATTCTGGAATATTACAGAAATTTCAAGCAGAGACATTCTGGAATATTACAGAAACTTCAAGCAGAGACATTCTAGAATATTACAGAAACTTCGAGCACAGACATTTTGAAATATTACAGAAACTTCAAGCACAGACATTTTGGAATATTACAGAAATTTCAAGCAGAGACATTCTGGAATATTACAAAAATTTCAAGCATAGACATTCTAGAATATTACAGAAACTTCAAGTATATACATTCTGGAATATTACAGAAACTTCAAGCATAGACATTCTGGAATATACAGAATCTTCAAGCATCGACATTTTGGAATATTACAGAAACTTCAAGCAGAGACATTCTTGAATATACAGAATCTTCAAGCAGAGACATTTTGGAATATTACAAAAACTTCAAGCATAAACATTCTGGAATATTACAGAAACTTCAAGCAGAGACATTTTGGAATATTACAGAAATTTCAAGCAGAGACATTCTGGAATATACAGAATCTTCAAGCAGAGACATTCTGGAACATTACAGAAACTTCAAGCAGAGACATTCTGGAATATTACAGAAACTTCAAGCAGAGACATTCTAGAATATTACAGAAACTTCAAGCAGAGACATTCTAGAATATTACAGAAACTTCACGCACAGACATTCTGGAATATTACAGAAACTTCAAGCATAGACATTCTGGAATATTACAGAATCTTCAAGCATCGACATTTTGGAATATTACAGAAACTTCAAGCATAGACATTCTGGAATATTACAGAAACTTCAAGTATAGACATTCTGGAATATACAGAATCTTCAAGCATCGACATTTTGGAATATTACAGAAACTTCAAGCATAGACATTCTGGAATATTACAGAAACTTCAAGCATAGACATTCTGGAATATTACAGAAACTTCAAGCATAGACATTCTGGAATATACAGAATCTTCAAGCATCGACATTTTGGAATATTACAGAAACTTCAAGCATAGACATTCTGGAATATTACAGAAACTTCAAGCATAGACATTCTGGAATATTACAAAAACTTCAAGCATCGACATTTTGGAATATTACAGAAACTTCAAGCATAGACATTCTGGAATATTACAGAAACTTCAAGCATCGACATTTTGGTATATTACAGAAACTTTAAGCATAGACATTCTGGAATATTACGAAAACTTCAAGCATCGACATTTTGGAATATTACAGAAACTTCATGCATAGACATTCTGGAATATTACAGAAACTTCAAGTATATACATTCTGGAATATTACATAAACTTCAAGCATAGACATTCTAGAATATTACAGAAACTTCAAGCATAGACTTTCTGGAATATTACAGAAATTTCAAGCAGAGACATTCTGGAATATTACAGAAACTTCAAGCAGAGGCATTCTAGAATATTACAGAAACTTCGAGCACAGACATTTTGAAATATTACAGAAACTTCAAGCACAGACATTTTGGAATATTACAGAAATTTCAAGCAGAGACATTCTAGAATATTACAGAAACTTCAAGCATAGACATTCTGGAATATTACAGAAACTTCAAGCAGAGACATTCTTGAATATTACAGAAACTTCAAGCAGAGACATTCTTGAATATTACAGAAACTTCAAGCAGAGACATCCTGGAATATTACAGAAACTTCAAGCATAGACATTCTGGAATATTACAGAAACTTCAAGCAGAGACATTCTTGAATATTACAGAAACTTCAAGCAGAGACATTCTGCAATATTACAAAAACTTCAAGCATAGACATTCTGGAATATTACAGAAACTTCAAGCAGAGACATTCTGGAATATTACAGAAACTTCAAGCAGAGACATTCTGGAATATTACAGAAACTTCAAGCAGAGACATTATGGAATATTACAAAAACTTCAAGCATAGACATTCTAGAATATTACAGAAACTTCAAGCATAGACACTCTAGAATATTACAGAAGCTTCACGCACAGACATTTTGGAATATTACAGAAACTTCAAGCACAGACATTTTGGAATATTACAGAAATTTCAAGCAGAGACATTGTGGAATATTACAAAAATTTCAAGCATAAACATTCTAGAATATTACAGAAACTTCAAGCATAGACATTCTGGAATATTACAAAAACTTCAAGCATAGACATTCTGGAATATTACAGAAACTTTAAGTATAGACATTCTGGAATATTACAAAAACTTCAAGCATAGACATTCTGGAATATTACAAAAACTTCAAGCATAGACATTCTGGAATATTACAGAAACTTCAAGCATAGACATACTGGAATATTACAGAAACTTCAAGCGGAGACATTCTGGAATATTACAGAAACTTCAAGCAGAGACATTCTGGAATATTACAAAAACTTCAAGCATAGACATTCTGGAATATTACAGAAATTTCAAGCATAGACATACTGGAATATTACAGAAACTTCAAGCAGAGACATTCTGGAATATTACAGAAACTTCAAGCAGAGACATTCTAGAATATTACAGAAACTTAAAGCAGAGACATTCTAGAATATTACAAAAAATATAAAGCAGAGACATTCTAGAATAGTACAGAAACTTCAAGCACAGACATTTTGGAATATTACAGAAACTTAAAGCAGAGACATTCTAGAATATTACAGAAACTTCAAGCACAGACATTTTGGAATATTACAGAAACTTCAAGCATAGACATTCTAGAATATTACAGAAGCTTAACGCACAGACATTTTGGAATATTACAGAAACTTCAAGCACATACATTTTGGAATATTACAGAAACTTCAAGCATAGACATTCTGGAATATTACAGAAGCTTCAAGCACAGACATTCTGGAATATTACAGAAACTTCAAGCACAGACATTCTGGAATATTACGGAAACTCTATCCATCGTTAATCGTTCTGCTAAATTCAAATTTCATGGTTTTTTCAGTTACTGTTATGTGTATATAAATTCATCCGTTATTTAAAATCGTCTATATCTATACACCAGTGTCGAAATATTTATATGATATTAATTTATTTGTTTATTGTATTCCAAGGTTGAAACTCAAGTTCGAATGAATTACTTATGAACTGGTTACGATCATGGTTCATTCCTTGCTGTTCAGTCTTGTAGCACGTGTCGTAATTATTGATAAAGACGTTTAATGTAAACTGTTGTTTATTCTTGTATAACGTGGTGTAATTACAAATAAACCCGTTTAATGAACTTCAAAATGTGAAATGTTTCAGTTTACCACTTTAATACGTCTCTGACGTTTTATTTTCTACATCTGTGGTTGGTTAAATTATTTTCCTTGTTTGATTTTATAGAATGGAAAAATGTTTTCCACAACAAATATTTAAAATATTTACGTATTTGTGACTAAGTACATTCGAGAAACAACAGGACGTTATCACTGGAATACGGAGAGATACAGCTTTATTGAGATAAACACAGACCCACTGCTAAATAATTAAGTCTTCCAATTATCCTGCATGGTAACGCTGATTGGTGACAAAGAGACTTCAAGTTCAAAAACAAGGTAGAAAAATGAACCACGATTTTCAGTGCTAGTGGAGGACTCTTCGAGTTTCACAAAATCCCTTTTCGAAGCATTTTGTAATTATGATAATAATAAAATTACCAATGAGTTTTCTCGTGTATTAACAATAAAACTATGTCGCTTTATTACGCGCTGTAACCGTGCTACTTTTACTATGACATAAAGTTCTAAGTAATGACATACTTAAAAGTAATTATGATAGAAATGAACTATACAACCCTATGTTACATTAAACCATTGTTCTTTCATTTCTTTAAATTCATTTAAGATAAACAATTTGAATTTTGTAATGTATTTAACTTATACGTTTTCACTATTTCTTCTTTGAGGTAGAAGACTATTTAATTAACAGCTGGAAGAAACTCGCTTATTTTTTAAAAAACAGCTTTTAAATACTATTCTATTGCAGTACGAATGCCGGGTAGTTAAGGCGCTCGACTCGTAATCTGAAGGTCGCGGTTTCGAATTCCCGTCACACCAAACATGTTCGCCCTTTCAGCCGTGGCAGCTTTATAATGTAACGATTAATTCCACTATTCGTTGGTAAAAAAAGTAGCCCAAGAGTTGGCTGTGGATGGTGATTACTAGCTGCCTTTCCTCTAGTCTTACACTGCTAAATTAGAGACGGCTAGCGCAGATAGCCCTCGAGTAGCTTTGCGCGAAATCCAAAAAACAAAAATATCTTCTCCCAGGTTTTCACCTAGTGGTTGTCGCACAGAACTATGAATACGAAATTTCGTGACTCATGTTTAATTGCAGAAAAATCGTGCTCGGAACTTTGGAGTCGTTGGTGCATTATAGGTGTGATAGTCAAATACCGCTATTCGATTAGTAAATATAAATGATTGTCGATTGCTGCTGTTGAAAAGCTGCTTTTACTCTTTTATTAAAAATAAAATTAGGGACAATCAATGCAGATACCCCTAGTGTAAGTTTGAGTAAACATCCGAAACAAAGAAAAAAATGGTGAAAGCGAGAAGAACTGAACAATTAGTAGAATCTTTGTTCCCTAATGTTAGTACAATAAAGAAACAATTATTTTGGTATTAAAGATTCAGAGTTTTCGGGTAAAACACGTCGTCACAAAAAAGCATCAAACAAAGTATGAAAGTAATAAAACTAACAAATGTTGAAATCTTAAGAATCCAAACCAAAATATAACTTTATTTAAACAAATGACGTATAGACAGATAAACTGGAGAACCAGTACCAGACTTGTGACTAATTCACACTAGATCTAACAACTGACGTCTTAACTGATAACCAAGAGAACCCAAGACCAAAGTTGCGGCTAGTTAGCATTGGATCTAATTGACATCTTAACTAATACTCTAGAAAACAAAACCCAAAATTGTAATAAATACGCATTGGATCTAACAACTGACTTCTTAACTGGTATGAGATAGAATCCAAGATCAAACCTGTAGATATTTCGTTGGAATACCAATGCAATAAGTAGGTGGTACGAAACCAGAAATTCCTTTGCTGTTAGACTGGAGTACTAAATAGTCCAGAAACAAAATACATTTACTGACGGACCAAAATTCTCCACACCATGAATCAAATTACATTTTTCATCATGAACTACAAATAAACCAAACAAGAAATATTTAAACCCGGCTAACTATATTGCTCAGTTTCTGGTAGAAGTTGACGCACCAAAGGCCAATAATTTGAAAGGTTTCAGTGCTCAAAAATCACATCACGGTCACCGAAAATTAGGTTGGATTAATATCACTTGTCATTAACTATGGCTGATACAAATGTTGTTGGTAGTTAAAAAGCACGATCGATACAAAGGGCTATCTGTGCTCTGCCCACCACAGGTATCAAAACCTGCTTTTTGCAGTGTAAGTTCGCAGATATACATCTGTGCCACTGGGGGATTATGATAAAAGCAAAACAAACGATAACACAAAGTTTACGTAGAGACTGAGGTAGATTGGTTTTTCTTTGGTGGAGAAGAACAAGCCGTGATGCTCTATATGGTATTTTTTTTATTATATTGTGAGGGCGGAAAGTCTGCTTGAAAACTTAAAATATGTTATGAGGTTTCTTTGAATTCCTGTAAAAATAGTTACGAACAACAAGAAAAAAAACTGTTCTCACAACTTTTCATGTCAGCAACTATATTATGATATATAACTGTTTGTTCATATATTACAGTATGTTGATGTATCACTGTTTGTTCATATATTACAGTATGTTGATGTATCACTGTTTGTTCATATATTACAGTATGTTGATGTATCACTGTTTGTTGATATATCAGTGTTTTTTGATATGTCAGTGTTTTTTGATATATTACAGTTTGTTGATATATTACAATTTGTTGATTGATATATTACTGTTTGTTGATATATCACAGTTTGTTGATGTATCACAGTTTGTTGATATGTCAGTATTTGTTGATATATTACAATTTGTTGATTGATATATTACTGTTTGTTGATATATTACAGTTTTTTTATATGTCAGTATTTGTTGATATATTACAGTTTGTTGATATGTCAGTGTTTGTTCATATATTACAGTTTGTTGATGTATCACAGTTTGTTGATATGTCAGTGTTTGTTGATATATTACAATTTGTTGATTGATATATTACTGTTTGTTGATATATTACAGTTTGTTGATGTATCACAGTTTGTTGATATGTAAGTATTTGTTGATATATTACAATTTGTTGATTGATATATTACTGTTTGTTGATATATTACAGTTTGTTGATGTATCACAGTTTGTTGATATGTCACTGTTTGTTGATATGTCAGTGTTTGTTGATATGTCACTGTTTGTTGATATGTCAGTGTTTGTTGATATATTACTGTTTGTTGATATATTACAGTTTGTTGATGTATCACAGTTTGTTGATATGTCAGTGTTTGTTGATATATTACAATTTGTTGATTGATATATTACTGTTTGTTGATATATTACAGTTTGTTGATGTATCACAGTTTGTTGATATATCACTGTTACTATTCTCCAGCACACTGTTGCACAAAATGTTGGCATTTTAACACACTCACATTAGGACGCATGATGTGAAACAATTTCTTCAAGACTTGGTGTAACATAAAACAATAGTTTGATTTTCAGATGTTCTACAGAATAACAAACTATTACCTGTAGAATACTCTACACTTTGTATTTAATCTCGTCTTAGTTCAACACTCTTTTGACACTACGTTTTTAAAATTTTGGCCAACAGAAAAATCTTAGTAGTATTCACCAATACTACGTTTATATTTAGTATATCGTTAAAATACTGACCATATATCAGTTCAGCAGTGGTCAAAATAAAAATAATGTTATTTCCACCAATCATTTTAGCCAGTGGACAGACCAAAAATAATGTTATTTCTACGAGTTATCTCAGCCAGCGGACTAAAACAAATATAATGTTCTTTGTACGCGCCATTTCAGCCATAAGACAAAACAAAAAATAATATTATTTGTATCAGTCATTTCAGCCATAAGACAAAACAAAAAATAATATTATTTGTATCAGTCATTTCAGCCATAAGACAAAACAAAAAATAATATTATTTGTACCAGTCATTTCAACCATAAGACAAGACAAAAAATAATATTATTTGTACCAGTCATTTCAACCATAAGACAAGACAAAAAATAATATTATTTGTATCAGTCATTTCAGCCATAAGACAAAACAAAAAATAATATTATTTGTATCAGTCATTTCAGCCATAAGACAAAACAAAAAATAATATTATTTGTATCAGTCATTTCAGCCATAAGACAAAACAAAAAATAATATTATTTGTACCAGTCCTTTCAGCCAGAGGATAAAATAAAAAATATTATTTGTACCAGTCATTTCAGCCAGAGGATAAAATAAAAAATAATATTATTTGTACCGGTCATTTCAGCCAGAAGATAAAATAAAAAATAATATTATTTGTACCAGTCATTTCAGCCAGAGGATAAAATAAAAAATAATATTATTTGTACCAGTCATTTCAGCCAGAGGATAAAATAAAAAATAATATTATTTGTACGAGTCATTTCAGCCACAAGACAAAACAAAAAATGATATTATTTGTACCAGTCATATCAGCCAGAGGATAAAATAATAAATAATATTATTTGTACCAGTCATTTCAGCTCCTGAAACATTGTTTTCTGAATAATTTCTTCCTCAAGATGTCGTATCTGGAACCTATGTTTGGCTGTGGAAGCAAATATTAACCTATTAAACACACATTTATGTAATTAGACATATAATCTAGCACAGATGCAATGTAATTGGAAGAGTTATGAATGTCTTTAAATGACCCGAGCCGGTCAAGAGTGAACCACTTTAATATAAACAAATGTTCGCCAAATGAATCTGACCTATCGACTTTTTAAATAGAGAGTATAATGTAACGGGCGTTCTTACACGTAGAATTACATCAGCTTTATCGCTATATTACTTAGACCTTTTACAACTTAACGACCGTAACAGAACTATTTTGTGAACGTTTCAATTAGGTTAATCTTCTTAAATAGTCTAGTGCTATATAGAGCACCAATGCCTTTTTCGCGTCCTACCCTAGATGTCTCTGTTCTGAAAAACGTTTTAGAACCTCGATCTCAATTTTAGAAAATACCACGAGGATAATAATGGGAAACAGTAGCACTCTAAGTGAAGTGAAACTCATGAAAATTTTATAGGTTTAGTCCCTAAATTTACAGTACTGTTTCAGGTTTCATGTAAAATCTAACCCTAATTGTTGCCAATATAATTTACCATGCTTACTATCACTGTCTAATCTTTTACAGACAATTCAACCTTCCATAGTCCTTACACCAACCTATTTCATTATAATTGGTCTTTTCAATATGATCTTACATAGCCCTATTACAGTCTAATCACCTATATTTATTAACAACCTAATATTCCATGGTACATGACTGTCACAGACCAGCCTACTGCACGTGATATTATATAATGCAACTTCTTCCACTCACTTCTGTATACATACATATATATATGTTTGGCAATTTTAGATTGATTCTCTTTAACTGTCTTTTTTCACTTCTTGACTCTTCATAGTGTTTTATGATTAATCGAACCTCATTTGCTGTTGTGTTATAATACTAACATATTAACAGTCTGATCTAGAATCGTCACTGTTAATCTCACCTCAGCCACTCTACGTCAGAATATAAAACAGTCACCTGTGTACAGTTTAACAAATAACAGTTATTTCAGCAGTGAGACTTACTGGAAGACATGCTGGTCAGCATTATAAAAAAGAAACGAAAAGTGGACTTGGCCAAAATAAGACACAAACAAAAATTATCCTTTGAATGTTTTAATTTCGTTTTTAATATCTCATCATAAATGTGTATTATAATAAGATTAATGCGTGTACTTCACAATTTGCTGTAGGTCTGGGATAGGCGGGTTCTCATGAGCGTTAATTAAAGACGAGGGTAGGGCATTCGACCAGCCAGTCTTTGGAAGTAATTCCAAAATATGCCTGTCAAGACACTCGCTGAATCTGGTTTATTATCCTGGCCAATTTTCGTGATGGTCAGACAAAAACAATAACACGTACATAAAAGAGATGACGGGTATTATAATGTTAATTATAATATTATAAACCCTACCAACCATTTGTGTAGTCTAATTTAGAATAGCTGTTTTTTACAATATTGTTATTTCCAATATATATTTAAAAACGACTAGTATGGATAGTGAAAGCACTATATAGAGGAGCGAACAACGTTTTGACCTTCTTCGGTCATCGTCAGGTTCGCAAAGAAAGAAAGGGTTACTGACCGGTAGCTGATTACATGTTTTAAGGCGGTTGTGTAATTGAGTGTCGGAATGTAGAGGGCGTGCTTTGATGTTGGATATATTTATTAATATAGGTATAAAGGTGTTCCTTTGTATTGGTTTATTTTAGGCTTGAGTTGTTGTATAAGTGAGGCTTCTTTAATTTTGCGTTTGTTTATGTTTGTTTCTTTATTTAGTATTTGAGTGTTTTCTATGGTTATGTTGTGTTCATTTGACTTGCAGTGTTCGAAAACGTGTGAAGGTGAGTTTTTATGTTCTTTGAATCTGGTTTCCATTTTTCTACTTGTTTCTCCAATATATTAGTCGTGGCAGTTATCACATTGTATTTTATAAATAACGTTGGTGTAGTGTTTGTCAGTGTGGTTTTTACTTATAATGTTTTCTACGGTTTGAGAAGGAAACTTATTGATGTTGATGAAGTATTGTTTTATTTTGTCTAATTCGTCGTTAATTTTATCTGGTAAGCATAGTTTTATGGTTGTGTTTATTTGGTTTCTTTGTATGTTGACAAAATAAAACAATACTTCACCAACATCAATAAGTTTCCTCCACAAACCTTTGAAAACATTATACGCACACACCTAGACAGAAAGCAAAATCAACCAACAAAAGTAAATATATCTCACAAATAAAAAATTACGAAACCATATACTGCTGTATACCATATATTCCCGACATCAGCAGAGAAATAACCAACATTTGGCAAAAACTAGCAACAAAATATGACATTCCACTTAATGCCAAATTTGTTCAAAAACAAGGTACGAAACTAAGGTTTATACTATGTAAAAACTACACTGACAAACACCACACCAACATTATTTATAAAATACAGTTTGATAACTGCCACGACTTCTATATTGGTGTGTGTGTGTTTTTCGTATAGCAAAGTCACAAAGGTGTGAAGGTGATTTTTATGTTCTTTGAATCTGGTTTCCAAACACTGCAAGTCAAATGAACACAACATAACCATAGAAAACACTCAAATACTAAATAAAGAAACAAACATAAACAAACGCAAAATTAAAGAAGCCTCACTTATACAACAACTCAAGCCTAAAATAAACCAATACAAAGGAACACCTTTATACCTATATTAATAAATATAATCAAATATCTAAGCACGCCCTCTACATTCCGAAACTCAATTACACAACCGCCTTCAAACATGTGGTCAGCTACCGGTCAGTAACCCTTTCTTTCTTTGTGAACCTGACGATGACCGAAGAAGGTCGAAACGTTGTTCGCTCCTCTATATAGTGCCTTCTCTATCCATACTAGCCGTTTTTAAATAAATAATTTTTTCTACAAGTGAGTTTTCTCGTCATCAAAGATTGCTATTTCCAGTTTAATTCGTTACAGCTAATTGTTGTTACAGTCACTGCTACAATTTAATCAAAGGCAAACGCTGTTTGAGGTTAATCGGTCTCCCGCCTGCTATAGCGGTAAGTCGACGGATTTGCATTGCTAAAATCAGGGATTCGATTCCCTCGGTGAACCCAGCAGGTAGCTCGATGTGGCTTTGCTAAAACATACACACAAAGATTAATTGATTACAGGCATTGCTAAAATCTGTTAATCCATTAGAGCCGCTACTTGCGTTAAATGTAAGATTCCGGTTAAATAGTTAAAACATTGGATCACCTACAAAAGTTGCAATATTTTCAAAACGAGACCCAAAACCCGAGCGAATAGTTCTCTATTCTTCTTCAGGAGAATAAAGGCTTATGTTTATGTAGACGACATCTGATCCTATATATTTCATCACACTCATTAAACATAACACCTTATTCTCCTAAGAAAGAGATGTTAACTATTCGAAAGTGCTCGAGTTTCGGGTCTCGTCTAATTTAAGATTCGCTGTCACAGGTTAATCCAAAAACCATCAGTTACTGTTACAATCTAATAAATTATAGACGTCACTACAATCTGAACTAAAAGGTTCACTGTTACACGTAATCCAAAACCATCAGTTACTGTTACCACCTAATAAATTATAGACGTTACTACAATCTAAACTAAAAGGTTCACTGTTACACGTAATCCAAAACCATCAGTTACTGTTGCAACCTAATAAATTATAGACGTTACTACAATCTAAACTAAAAGGTTCACTGTTACACGTAATCCAAAACCATCAGTTACTGTTGCAACCTAATAAATTATAGACGTTACTACAATCTAAACTAAAAGGTTCACTGTTACACGTAATCCAAAACCATCAGTTACTGTTACAACCTAATAAATTATAGACGTTACTACAATCTAAACTAAAAGGTTCACTGTTACACGTAATCCAAAACCATCAGTTACTGTTACAACCTAATAAATTATAGACGTTACTACAATCTAAACTAAAAGGTTCACTGTTACACGTAATCCAAAACCATCAGTTACCACCACAGTCAAATCAATTATAGTCACAATAATTTTAAACAATCTCCACTTTATAGTTACCAGTAAATACAATTAGTAACTTTCACTGATACAGTCTAATTCAGAACAGTTACTGTTACAATCACTGATAATCTTATCACATAGAGTCACATTTTTACGTTTTCGTTCATATTCGCTCTTTTTACAGATTTATCTACCCAAATTATTACATCTAGTACAGTTACTCCTACATTTTTATCTACTAAAGACTTTCTTACGAAAGTTAACATAAATTTATAGTAAAGAAAAAACTTTCCAACAATTCTTTCATACGCTTCGCGGTAACCCTGCAAGTTATTTATTTGGAAGTTAAGTGCAAAACTACACGGTGGGTGTGCTTTGTCCACTGCAAGTATCAAAACTCGGTTGTTAGCGTTGTAAGTCCACAGACATACCGCTGTTCCACTGGCGGAGTAACCTTAATGGCTTATAGAATAAAAATTGGTGCTAAATACTAGTGGCGGGGGCTAGGCACGGCCAAGCGTGTTAAGGCATGCGACTCGTAATCTGAGGGTCGCGGGTTCACATCCCCGTCGCGCCAAACATGCTCGCCCTTTCAGCCGTGGGGGCGTTATAATGTGACGGTCAATCCCACTATTCGTTTGTAAAAGAGTAGTCCAAGAGTTGGCGGTGGGTGTTGATGACTAGCTGCCTTCCCTCTAGCCTTACACTGCTAAATTAGGGACGGCTAGCACAGATAGCCCTCGAGTAGCTTTGTGCGAAATTCCAAAACAAACAAACAAACAAACTAGTGGCGGGCTCACCGTAGATAGCCTATGGTTGAAATTTGTAATTTTAAAAACTTTTCTCTGCAAAAGGTACAGATTTTTATGAAATTATACATGAGGTACTTTATTTAATCTGGTAACAAAACTGGCTACGCAATCTTCAAAACACCAGGTACCAAGAAATTCTTAAAAAACTGTCTCAGAAACCAGACAAATGTAACTTTTGTAAAAAAAAAAAATTCTTATTCGTAATTAATAAGTGCAAACTTAGGCCTTGACTCAGAATCTGTGGACCTCGGGTTCGTGTCTCGTCATCAAACCTTGCTTAGGACCATAAAGATCTGAGAAAGAGTTACGTCCTGGAGGTGATGGACTATTCCTAGGTGAAGGCGAAGTGTGTTTGTTTGTGTTTTTTTTAATTTCGCGCAAAGCTACACGAGTACTATTTGCGCTAGCCGTCTCTAACTCAGCAATGTAAGACTTGAGGGAAGGCAGCAAGTCATCACCACCCACCGCCAACTCTTAAGCTACTCTTTCACCACGAATAGTAGGATTGACTGTAACATTATTACGTCCCCGCGGCTGAAAGGGCGAACACGTTTAGTGTTATGAGGATTCGAACCTGCGACTCTCAGAAATTCAAAAACAAACAAACAATTTACTGAAAGGTAAAAACACAGAAGTTGAAAAGAGGAGAAACTGATCAAAGTGATGTTGAAGATGTCATTTTTGGTGAACATTTTACTTTGAATTGAACCTGATATGACAACAACTTCTCGTTCATCACACACAAAATTTAATGTCCGAAACAATATTAAAGTCTGAAACAAATCGGGATGAGATGAAAGAGGTTTTGTTTACAATTAAGGTCCATCTGTGCGCTGCCAACCACGAGTATCGAAACCTGGTTTTAACGATGTGAGTTCGCAGATTTAGCGCTGTGCCACTGGAGGAAGGGGTGATGAAATACGAGTCAACTGTATAAGTTCCACACGAAAAACACGCAACAACTATAGTGCGGAACAATAGGCCCTTATAGCTGTAATCCAAAACCACACTCCTTTCAGATGTAGTCTAGAACCCCAAGTCCGTTCAACAGTAATCCAAACTCACACGTACTTTCAGCTGTAGTCCAAAACCACACGTCCTTTCAGATGTAGTCTATGACCACACGACCTTTCAGCTGTAGTCTAAAACCACATGTCCTTTAAGCTGTAGTCCAAAACCACACGTCCTTTCAGATGTAGTCTATGACCACACGTCCTTTCAGCTGTAGTCTAAAACCACACTCCTTTCAGCTATAGTCCAAAACCACACGTACTTTCGAACTGTTTTGTTTGTTTTGTTTTGGAATTTCGCACAAAGCTACTCGAGGGCTATCTGTGCTAGCCGTCCCTAATTTAGCAGTGTAAGACTACAGGGAAGGCAGCTAGTCATCACCACCCACCGCCAACTCTTGGGCTACTCTTTTACCAACGAATAGTGGGATTGACCGTTACATTATAACGCCCCCACGGCTGGGAGGGCGAGCATGTTTGACGCGACACGGATGCGAACCCGCAGGTTACGAGTCGCACGCCTTAACGAGCTTGGCCATGCCGGGCCTCGAACTATAATTGAATTTGTGAGATTAAAACATGACGTACCTGTAATTCAATCAAGAATCTATCTACATTCGTTTCTTATTTACTTCTAAAATCCTGGTTACAAGAAACATCAGACAGGTATTCTTTCTTTATGGTAATAACACATAATGTCACGAAATACATGTAATTCATAAGAGTTAATCTTCCCAATTAACTAACGTCTTGTTTATTATAACCTTGCGTCAACCTTGTGTGCACAGATGGGAATCAAAGTGCGCGTACCATGACTTTGTACAGAATGTCAACACGAGTTGTGACAGCACTATCAAATATTCGTTTTACCTTGTTTTATTTTGGTTTTTTAATTTCGCGCAAACCTACACGAGGGCTATCTGCGTTAGCCGTCCCTACCTTAGCAGTGTAAGACTAGAGGGAAGGCAGGTAGTCATCACCACCCACCGCCAACTCTTGGGCTACTCTTTTACCAACGAATTCTGGGATTGATCGTTACATCATAACGCCTCCACGGCTGAAAGGGCGAGCATGTTCGGTGCGACGGGGATTTAAACCCGCGACCCTCGGATTACGAGTCCCAAATAGTAGCCCAAGAGTTGGCGGTGAGTGGCGATGACTAGCTGCCTTCCCTCTAGTTCTTACACTGCTAAATTAGGAACGGCTAATGCAGATAGTCCTTGTGTGGCTTTGCGCGAAATTCAAAACAAACTATATATCCAGATCTCTGACAATAAGTACCTTTCGGATTGAAAATTTTAATTTAAACTCTACTTACAGTAACTGGTTTTATCAGTATTTTTATACCTTATTTTTCATTAATTTAATAAACAACTTACATATATCCCAGTTAAATTAGCTCGAAAAGAAAACAAGTAACTACTTTCAAATTAGTTACGCGCTTTTTGGGTTCTCACGATAAAGTTTGAACCCCAATACTCACTCGAATTATAGACTGTTATCTCATTATGTATTCTATGTTTTTAAGACAGACCTTCAATTTTGCTTCTAAGCACTTCCTGCATCTTTAACCTCTGTAGATAGCAAATAATTTCCAGCATGGCGAAGTGTTTGGGACGCTCGCGATCTGAAGTGCATGTGTCGTGGAATCGAATCTCTGTCACACCAAACATGCTCGCTCTTTCAGCTGTGGGGGCGTCATAATGCGAAGTTCAATTCTACTATTCGTAGGTGAAAGAGTAGCCCAAGAGTTGGCGGTGGGTACTGATGACTAGTCTTACACTGTTAAATTAGGAACAAGCACAGATAACTCTCATGCAGCTCTGTCCGAAATTAAAAAAACAAACAAACAATTTCCAGCCGCAAAAAAATGACAACAAAAAGCACGTTACATACAGGGATTTGAAGAAAACCATTGCTGTTTTTAAATCTATAAAACATTAAAAACATTCGAAGAACTGTAGTTAGTTGAACAACGTATTCATTTTTCTTTAAAGAAGTAGTTTTGATGCTCAAGTCAACTGTTCTGATTTTCTATTGAAACAGCTTAATAAAACATTTCTAATTCAAAAACAGAATGCAATGCTCAATTCAGCGGTTCGATTCCTTCGGTGGACACAGCAGGTAGCCCGATGTGGCTTTGCTATACAAAAAACACCCACACTCACCCATTTAAAAAACAGGAAGACGATTCTGTACATTCATTTCCCAAACACTTTTGATCTCAGCGTTACCAAACATTTCATGGCTTCCATGGCAACATTGATCAAGACATCTTACGTAAAGTGACCGGTGCATGAGCCGATAAAGCGAAAAGACAGTGGTTCCATCTTATAATTCAACCTTTTAACCATGTTGAATCCGAAAGCAAAGTAGGGAAACCATGCGTTGGGTTCGTGGATCGTTATTTGCTCGACTACATTTTCTTGATAAAAATAAAATAAAAATATACACACCGGTTACATCTATCCATGTTTTAAATGCATACTTGTGTAAAAAGATGGTACAACGTGTTGTAAAAATGATTGAACGAGAGAGGATACACGTTGAAATAGTAAGATCAACTGAAACTAATTAAACATGACAAGTAAAATGAATCAGTTAATTATATTGTAATAAGAATATATTTGTTTGCCCCAAATTTCTATCAGTTGTCTAAACGATAGAAAAGTTATACACGCATATGCATAAAGTGTTTGTTTTAAATAAAAGCCATGTTAGTCTATCTCCACCGCGGAGAATCGAACCCCCGACTTTAACCTGAGAAGTGTGTATTCTTACCGCTGTTCCTCCAGGAGATATACGAAAGTTAAAATACGTCTCTCTCTAACGTGATCAAAACTATACCGTGTTCGAAACGTTTCAGATCATGAAATAAATGAGCGAATAGATGAATATAATTATAATTCTGCTACTATTAGATTGTATTTAATAGATACTTAGTTTAAACACAAATATCCTCTCGTGTTTTTTATTTTTTTCATCGGATGTTTTACAATATTTGTTCGAGTACTGCTCCACTGGAACAGTGGTAAGTCTACGGATTTACAGTGCTAAAATGTAGGATTTGATTCCTTTCGGTGGACACAGCAAATAGTCCAATGTGGCTTTGATTTAAAATAACAAAGCCAAACAATTTCAATGTAATCAAAACTACAAGAATTTCGATTAATATTGAAAAATTATGAAATACTATAATAAAAAAAATGTAATTTCAGTTACACAAACGAAAAAAAAAATGTAATTTCAGTTACACAAACAAGTTCTTGTTTATTATTAAACCCAGTTTTTAGCATGGTAAGTCCACAGACATACCGCTGTGCCACTGTTATAAATTGTTATAAAACTGTTTCTACAGTAAGTAACTTTCACACCTTGACGTTGAGGTGTACAGAATTCCCAATAGCATGGCCAAGTGGTTCGCGCGCTCGAATCGTAATCTGAGGGTGGCGGGTTCGAATCTCCAACACACCAAACATGTTCACCCTTTCAGTCGTAGGAGCGTTATAATATTACGATCAATCCCCTCATTCGTTGGTAAAAGAGTTGGCGGTAGGTGTTATTCACTAACTGCCTTACTTCTAATTTATTACTGCTAAACTTGGAACGGCTAGCACAGATAACGTTTTTGTAGCTTTGCGCGAAATTAAAAAAACAAAACAAACCGAATATCATAATATGAGTTGCAATACTTACAGTTGCTCACACACCAATATATAAAGAGAAAGAGAGATAAAGAAAGTGTGGTTTCACCGTTGTTGTTTTTTTTTTTTGGGGGGGGGGTAGTCCTTTCTTTATACTTATTGCTGTAATTGGAAGAAAATATAGTAATCAAAATACGAAGCGTCATGTTGACTTCACGAGCAGTCAAATGTATATAACCAAGATGGTAATTTGAAAGTTAAGTCCCCGTCACACCAAATATGCTCGCCCTTTCAGCCGTGGGAACATTATAATGTGACGGTCAACCACACTATTTGTTGGTAAAAGAGTAGCCAAATAGCTAACCCGTGGATGGTGATAACTTGTTGCCTTCCCTCTAGTCTTACACTGCTAAATTAGGGACGGCTTGCGCAGGTAGCCCTTTTGCAGCTTTGTGCAAAATTCAAAACAAGCAAACAATATATCTGTACTATTTATTAATGAGAGATTATCCAAATTTTATTTCCACAATTCCGTAATCCAGAATATCTAGTCCCCAGCTGCGACAGCAGTAAGTCTACGGATTTACAACGCTAAAATCAGGGATTCGATTCTCCTCAGTAAACACAGCAGACAACCTCATATGGCTTTGCTATACGAAAACACACACTCTATTATCCAAGTTATATTTCTATTGTCAAGTCATAACAGACTATACATGTTGTGTAAGTTATATATAGAACAAAAACTTCATGTTTACCGTCGAAGCTTCGCCTTAAAAGGGGGGAGGCAGTAATTGCAATTAACATGGTAACAACTGGAATACGTCGTCAACTCAACTGATTTGAGTAAAACCAGGTGGGCTATCGTAAGATACCTTAAGACATCACATGCCACAAATATTTAATAATTTTTTATTGTTATAGATCAACAATAACCAGAGTAACATCCTTTATGGACTTCAGTTTTTTTTGTTTTATAGTTTAATTTTGTCAAACAACACGGAATCTCCAAACTTATCTTACGTATCACATGGACGACAGTAGTGCCACCTTTTACGAAGTTTCGTTAACAGACAAAACTCTATTCCGGTTCTACGGTTTAGTGTAGCCCAGTAACTGGTGTTCCGAAATATCAACAAGGTTCGAGCCGTAATATGCTGCTAGAAATACTTTGTTATTTCAGCTGTTGGGGCATGATAACAATGCTGATAAAACCAGTTATTTTATTAAAAGTAACCACGCAGATGACGGGTGTCACTGTTCGTGACTAGATAACTCCTTCCAATCGACAGTTTATAATTACGGGTCGTTATGCATCAATCTAGGACCTCTGACGTTTCGCTTGAAAATGCCAAACAATTGATAATGGTTTCGCGTAGGAGTTGGAAGATTATCATGTAGACTGAAACGTAAGCCTCCGAAACCCCTGAAGAATTTTCAGTGTAGCGAATTATATTATACTCTTTTACAAGGTTTCTAAGTCTTAACGATAAGTAATAACAACTATTAATATAAAATAATTATTTACTTGAATTATTTATACCAAATTACGATTATCCTAAACATTATGTGGTTGTTTATAAACAAGAAGAATGTGTGTTTGTGTGTGTTTTTCTTATAACAAAGCCACAAAGGGCTATCTGCTCAGCCCACCGAGGGGAATCGAACCCCTGATTTTAGCGTTGTAAAAACAAGAAGAAAGTTGCACACTAGGCTATCTTCGCTGCGTCTACTAGGTGAAAACCGCTGTCTCACTGGGATGGATCTTCAACATAGTAACAACAGCAACTCAAATAATCGTGTCATATGTAAATAAGTTTGTTATTACGAAGAAGTGCCTATTCAGTGTATAAATTCAAAAACTTTCAACAAACTTATCTCCAAATGTCAAGACACGACGTTCTTCAAGTTTCAAAACATGAAATATAAATATACACACAAGAAACAACTCTGTCTAAGCCTTTTCTTACGTTATAGTAACTTGTATTAAAGTTGTTTTTTTTTTAAAAACATGAAATAATGTTGTACTTTATATCCACTTATTACGGCATCAATCAAATAATCCACTTAACACGAAAAGTGAATTTATTTTAGAATGTCTAAAGTATTAGGACTACTTAAGTGATGGATGAGTTTAAATTAATTTTGGTTCTTTAAATAATATTCCTGAAGTATAAACGTCGACATTCAGGAAGTTGTGCCATTTCGAAACTTAATTAAATGCCAAAGACAGATTTTTAATCCAGTTACGCAAGTTGTCGTTAAAGAAAAACTGGAAATGATAATTAGTTTTACATATTAGAAAAATATTTATCTGTCTATTGACGGCAAAGCTAACTTGTCTATCTGCCGATGCCCCTAAATTTCAACTGCGGACCACAGGGAAGGAATCGACTTGTGGTACCTAACTTTCGAGATGTTTTCTCCCAACGAATTGTGGGCTTCACCGATGAATTTATAAACAATACGTGGCTGAGAGGGCGAGCACGCGCGGTGTTGGATTTCGACCTCGCATTACATAAATTGCGAGTCAAGCGTCATAAGCGACAATAAACCACATTATAACTGCGGTTGAAATTAAACACATTGATTATTATGTCCATATCAAGTGTATTTTGGGTGAACAGACGAATATGTGTGTTTTCTTAAAATAAAGACACATCGGGCTATCTGCTGAATCCACAGAAGGGAATCGAACCCCTAATTTTAGCGTTGTAAATCCGTAGACTTACCGCTGTACCAGCGGATGCCTATTATGAAGAGCATCTGCTCAAATCAAGCTACCTATATAGATGACTCAGTATGGCCTAGTAGTCCAAGGTTCGAGTCCTGTTACCGCAAGAATGAAATCCCACTTTACATTGGGGTGATGGCTACGTTATAAAGGTGACAGTCAATTTAAACTCCTCGGTCAGAAATCGGTGGGCCACGGTTTGGCGGTGGGTACTGTTAACTAGCTGCTTTCCATTTAGTCTATCAGTTCAATATTAGGAACCGAAAGCGTAACTGCGTAAACAAAGAAACATTGAACCTCAAAATAATAATCTATTAAATTAAATAATGTATATAATTGAATCCACTGATCTAACTAAAACTACAAAATATCATAAAAGCAAAACGTAGAATGATTACAATACATTAATAAATACAATAAACATCTCTGCAACGATTGATTTGTTTTGAATTTCACGCAAAGCTACACGAGGACTATCTGGGCTAGCCGTTCATAATTTAATAGTGTAAAACTATAGGGAAGGCAGCTATTCATCACCACCCACCGCCACATAACGGGCTATTCTTTTACCAACATAGTGAGATTGATCTAATATTATAACGCCCACCCCCACACGGCTGAAAAGGCGAGCATGTTTGGTGCGACCGAGATTCGAATCCGCGACCTTCAGATTTGGAGTCTTAACCGCCGAGCCGTAATTACTTTTCGATTCTGTTTCTTTTTCTGAAAAGTTTTAGGGTTACGTTACTACGTTTTACGTAAGTGGAAAACTGACCTTGTAGTGACAGACAATAAAATAGGTGTGAAACTTTCGAAAGTGCATGTACTATATACAAACTATGTACCAACTATATACCAACTATGTACCAACTATATACCAACCATATACCAACTATGTACCAACTATATACTAACTATATACCAACTATGTACCAACTATATACCAACTATGTACCAACTATATACTAACTATATACCAACTATGTACCAACTATATACCAACTATGTACCAACTATATACCAACTATGTACCAACTATATACCAACTATATACCAACTATGTACCAACTATGTACCAACTACGTACCAACTATATACTAACTATATACCAACTATGTACCAATTATATACCAACTATGTACCAACTACGTACCAACTACATACTAACTATATACCAACTAACCTACCAACTATGTACCAACTATGTACCAACTATATACTAACTATATACTAACTATATACCAACTATGTATGAACTATTCACCAACTATATACCAACTATGTACCAAGTATATACCAACTATATACTAACTATATACCAACTATGCACCAACTACGTACCAAGTATATACTAACTATATACCAACTATGTACCAATTATATACCAACTATGTACCAACTATATACCAACTATATACCAACTATGTACCAACTATATACTAACTATATACCAACTATGTACCAACTATATACCAACTATTTACCAACTATGTACCAACTATATACCAACTATGTACCAACTATGTACCAACTATACACCAACTATATACCAACTATATACCAACTATGTACCAAGCATATACCAACTATATACCAATTATGTACCAACTACGTACCAACTATATACCAACTATGTACCAACTATATACCAACTACGTACCAACTACGTACCAACTATATACTAACTATATACCAACTATGTACCAACTATATACCAACTATGTACCAATTATATACCAACTATGTACCAACTATATACTAACTATATACTAACTATATACCAACTATATACCAACTATGTATGAACTATTCACCAACTATATACCAACTATGTACCAACTATATACTAACTATATACCAACTATGTACCAACTATATACCAACTCTGTACCAACTATACACCAACTATATACCAACTATGTACCAACTATATACCAACTATGTACCAACCATATACCAACTATATACCAATTATGTACTAACTACGTACCAACTATATACCAACTATATACCAATTATGTACTAACTACGTACCAACTATATACCAACTGTGTACCAACTACGTACCAACTATATACTAACTATATACCAACTATATACTAACTATATACCAACTATATACCAACTATGTATGAACTATTCACCAACTATATACCAAGTATATACCAACTATGTACCAACTATATACTAACTACATACCAACTATGTACCAACTATATACCAATTATGTACCAACTACGTACCAACAATATACCAACTATGTACCAACTATATACCAACTATATACCAACTATATACTAACTATATACCAACTATGTACCAACTATATACTAACTATATACCAACTATCTACCAACTATATACCAACTATTTACCAACTATGTACCAACTATATACCAACTATTTACCAACTCTGTACCAACTATACACCAACTATATACCAACTATGTACCAACTATATACCAACTATGTACCAACCATATACCAACTATATACCAATTATGTACCAACTACGTACCAACTATATACCAACTACGTACCAACTATATACTAACTATATACCAACTATGTACCAATTATATACCAACTATGTACCAACTATATACTAACTATATACTAACTATATACCAACTATATACCAACTATGTATGAACTATTCACCAACTATATACCAAGTATATACCAACTATGTACCAACTATATACCAACTAAGTACCAACTATATACCAACTATATACTAACTATATACCAACTATGTACCAACTATATACTAACTATATACCAACTATGTACCAACTATTTACCAACTATATACCAACTATGTAACAACTCTGTACCAACTATACACCAACTATATACCAACTATGTACCAACTATATACCAACTATGTACCAACCATATACCAACTATATACCAATTATGTACTAACTACGTACCAACTATATACCAACTATGTACCAACTACGTACCAACTATATACTAACTATATACCAACTATATACCAACTATGTATGAACTATTCACCAACTATATACCAAGTATATACCAACTATGTACCAACTATGTACCAACTATATACTAACTATATACCAACTATATACCAACTATGTATGAACTATTCACCAACTATATACCAAGTATATACCAACTATGTACCAACTATATACCAACTATGTACCAACTATATACTAACTATATACCAACTATATACTAACTATATACCAACTATGTACCAACTATATACCAACTATATACCAACTATGTACCAACTATATACCAACTATGTACCAACTATATACCAACTATATACCAACTATGTACCAACTATATACCAACTATATACCAACTATGTACCAACCATATACCAACTATATACCAATTATGTACCAACTACGTACCAACTATATACCAACTATGTACCAACTACGTACCAACTATATACTAACTATATACCAACTATGTACCAACTATATACCAACTATGTACCAACTATGTACCAACTATATACTAACTATATACCAACTATGTACCAACTATATACCAACTATGTACCAACTATATACCAACTATGTACCAACTATGCACCAACTATGTACCAACTATGTAACAACTATGCACCAACTATATACCAACTATGTACCAACAATGCACCAACTATATACCAACTATGTACCAACTATATACCAACTCAAAGACGTTTGCGTTATTTTACTGATTTTTAAAAACTGAAAGCCGTTCGTCATTTATTACTGAACTCGTAAGCATCACTTTTCTTGACAATTTAGGGTTAGTTTTCGAAGTATTTCGTTCCATAAAAAACAAACACACAAGAAACCTAAAAATATTATTAAAAATAAAACCTTTCACTAAAAAATGTACACTTTCGTCATGTTGGAGTTAATAACGTGTCTTCGATGCGCTCTTAAATCGTTATATTTTATTTTACCTTTGACCTCTACTACCAGTGACCCTTGTCCCTGTTGGCTTCAATAACGTTTCTTCGATGCGCTCTTAAATCGTTATATTTTATTTTACCTTGACCTGTATTACCAGTGACCCTTGCCCCTGTTGGAGTTAATAACGTTTCTTCGAGACGCACTTAAATCGTTATAATTCTATGTGACCTTTGACTTTTATTAACAGTGGTGTAGGAAATGATGGGGTCATCCCTTTCACCAATCTTTAATCTGACCCAAAAAATGCATTAAAATTATAAACATCAGTATCGGGAAAAACTGGAGAGTATAAAAGTTAATTTACAGTCCAAGAGCTTTTAGAGCCATGAGACGGAGGCATGGACCCCAACCGTAAAGGGTAATTAATGTGTGTGTTTGTATTGAACATTCCGTTGTTTCTCTCGGTCAAATGAACTTTGCCCTTCCGTTCCCACTTTTAATTTGTCTCTAACATGTCTGATTACCAAAACCTCTCTTTACTTGCAATCTACTTTACTGTCATATTTACTATATATAACATGTCTGCGGACTTAAAACACTAGAATTCTGGTTTTGATACCCGTGGTGTGCAGAGCACATGCAGTTTGTTATGAAGTCTTGAACTAAATTACAAATGAAAAACCAAATGTTTTTAGATACTTACTGAGTATATTTACCCCTAAACAGATAATCGGATAAACAGAAATCTCCGTAAAATATAATTACTAGGTCAGTTCCTTTGGACAATATATTACCGTGTATTTACTGAAAATATTGTCCTTAAAACTTAACAGAGAAAAAAAAATGATTTGTTTGTTTACCTATTTGTTAGAAGTTAAGCACGAAGCTACGCTATGGGCTATCTGTGATCTGCCCACCTCGGGTATCGAAACCCGGTTTCGTGCATTATAAGTCCGCAGAATACAAGTTGTCAATCCAAAGACTTACCGCTGTCACTGCGGGGGATTTGTAAGAATTGGACTTAGACATCTCGGTATTCACAATTTTATATCCTATAAATAAATCATCTTTCTGCTGTAGTTAACTTGTAGTTTTCTACAAATAATTACTGAACAAATAACAGAAGAGGACATAATTATAAAATATGAATCATAAGGCTTCTGAGAATGTAGTCTCGTTTCTTTGTTATGATTCACAAGTCTAGGTTTAATAAGACATTGTTGTTAACGTCACTCGCAGCTGACGAAATACCTTGTGATAACGCGCTTTGAAGCATTTCTTCCTTTAGGCCTAAAGTAGATTAGTTTTCTGGCGATTGCATGGGATCATATTCACTCTACTAAATGATTTATGTGTAACTACAATCCCAACACACAACTCGTTTACAGAATGGAAACCTTTTAATATAACTAAGAATCTAACTGTGACACCATAAACCTAATGACGTTGACATAATTAAGACTAAGAGAACTTTAAAAACGTCTTCGCAGACCTATTTACACTCAAGCCAGCGATTCAACTTCTCGAGCTATAAAAAGTTTATTTCTTTTCTTATTAAATATCTTCCTTTTCATTTTGTTTCTAAACTAGAAAATTAGGGTCGGCTTAAAGATGTGATGTAAAACAAGAACTGAAATAAGCAAATAAGGGTTCTTAATAAATTTCATAGTCAAATATGGAGTTATGGTGTGTACTTCTGAATAGATTGTCAACTTGAAAAGAATTACATTTCGGCAATCTTACCGGAAATAATGAAATAGTGATCACGAATAAAAATAATTACGAAGGTATTTTTTGACTAAAAGATTATATTTTAACATATACGATTAATTCCATAAATCTAGATATAAAGACGCCATCATGTACAAACTAGGTCTATTATGTTGGGCCCGGCATGGTCAAGCGCGTTAAGGCGTGCGACTCGTAATCCGAGGGTCGCGGGTTCGCATCCGCATCGCGCCAAACATGCTCGCCCTCCCAGCTGTGGGGGCATTGTAATGTTACGGTCAATCCCACTATTCGTTGGTGAAGAGTAGGCCAAGAGTTGGCGGTGGGTGGTGATGACTAGCTGCCTTCCCTCTAGTCTTACACTACTAAATTAGGGACGGCTAGCACAGATAGCCCTCGAATAGCTTTGTGCGAAATTCCAAAACAAACAAACAAACAAATCTATTATGTTGCGTTGAAACACGATGTATGTAATTAAAGTCGGGTAAAAACAGCTACTCTTAATTTAAACCTAGAATAAGTGGAAGTGAGAATAACTGAACACGAGCCCGACCATAAACATTTTGAAACAGATAGACTGGAGTAAACTTAGAAAAGTAATCACTTTTATTGCTGTAAATATCTGCAAATGTTTATAGCTGTTTGACGATGTTTTATAGTAAAAATAAATTTAAAACCTAATATGTTTATGGTGTTTTGGTATTTCTTTTACCTACCACGTAGAACTAATATTTATGCAAGTTCTCAAGAATACTTAGCGCTGGCGCTACTAATTTATTTTCAAGAGTTGTTTCTGACAATAACCTCCATTGTTGTTTTTAACGCCATCTAGTGCTTACAAGTGTCTAAACATTAGGTGTGTAGAAATTGTTTCCCGTTCTACACATCGAATGACAAAACGTTTGAGGTTCCATCTTGAAATATTATTTAATCTAACACTTGATAAATACGAATAACGATCGTGTGAAACATACACTTTTTTTTTAACACAGTGCTATTATTTGGTATACAAGGACGATATTTTTCTCCCGTCTTGGGATTTCATTCTGAAAATATTGGCCAAATACTGTCATTAAAATTACTGACGTAATGTAATAATGACAACTTCAAATGCCGTACAGCATGTGTATATATAATTCATCTTTTTCAGAATGTACCTTTTCTCTTCAGTGTCTGTGTTTTTCTTATAGCAGAGTCACATCGGGTTATTTGTTGTGGCCACTGAAGAAAATACTTTGGTTTGTATTTTTGTTTTGAATTTTCTTGCGAAGCTACGCGAGGGTTGTCTGTGCTAGCTGTCTCTAATTTAGCAGTGCAAGACTATAGAGAAGGCAGCTAGTCATCACCACCTTCCGCCAACTCGTGACCTACTCTTCAACCACAGAAGAGTGGGATTTAAGATCACATTATAACGCACCACAGCTGAAATGGTGAGCATATTTGGGGTGATGGAGATTCGAACCACAACCCTCAGATTATGACACGAGCGCCCTAACCATCTCGCTATGCCGAGACCAGATTAAAATTATTGGTATGTGTAGAAGTTCATTTTTTGTTTTTTTGTTGAATTTTGCGCAAAACTACTCAAGAACTATCTGCGCTAGCCATCCCCGCTGACCTGGAGATGACCTAAGAAGATCGAAACGTAGTTCTTTGCTTTATTTTGGTGAAAGTGTTAATACCTGTACCCTAATTTTGAAGTTATACACTATAGGGAAAGCAGCTAGTCAATATCACCAACTTTTCATGCTTTATCAAGTCCTTAAAATTATCAGTTGCAAAGTAGAACCTCCTCCCCGCTGAGTCTGAGTACCTATAATGACAGAAATTTGGTTTTGATACTATGGTTGGCACAGCACAGGTGACATGTAGCGCAGCTTTATGTTTAGCAATAAACAAGCAAATATATATCAATAACTCCTAATCGGAGGGTAGCGGGTTCGAATACCTGTCACACCAAATATGCTCCCCCTTTTATTCGTGAAGGCATTATAATGTGACAGTCAATTCCACTCTGCGTTGGTAAAAGAATAGCACGAGAGTTGGCGGTGGGTGATGATGATTGGTATGACCCTGCTAAATTAGGGACGGCTTATGCAGATAACCCTCGTGTACCTTTGCGCGAAATCCAAACAATTTTTTTTTACATGAACTTTTCACATAAATATGTTTAAGCTCAGAAATACCAATAAAACTCTTTTATCCACCGAAAAACTCTCTATAATATTTTTTTTATATTATCAAATGGCTAGTATTGATATAATGTTGGTCCACTTAAAATGTTTTAGCAAAAATCTTTTTTTTTGTCAGTATTCGTTTTCTAAAAACAAAAGGAATTACCTAAAATTGGGCAAAGAGCTTTTATCTTATAATAATATACTTGTGTGTGTTTGCTTTCTTTTCTTCACAGAAGACCTTAAAGATTGCTACAAAAAATGCACTACACTCGTTAGGGTTGTAAAGTGCACTATATGAATGACGTCAAATCCAACTATTCAGGCAGATAATAGCACCTCACGCACTTGCAGTGGATGTTATTGATTAGCTCACCTTTCTCTAATCCATGAGTTGAAATTAAGAACAGATATATGTAGGTTGCCCATTAGTTTTGTGCGAAAATTCTGGGGAGAAAAAAAAATTGCTTGATACTTACTCTCACTTAGAACCTATATACCAGTTTTATAGGACATATCATGAGAAAATGAGAGATTGAAAATATTATTATGACAGAAAAGGAAGACAAAAACTGTTAATATCAACAGATGCCAAGAAACTTGGAATTACCACTACAGAAATGATAAGAACAACAAGATACAGAGCTCAGTGGGAGACCATGTCCACCAACGCTCTAGAGTCCAGATGGACGTGGTACTTAGAGACATATCAATCACGTCTCTAAGATAAAACATTTCCATTTTTCCTTTGTAATACGTTT
>NC_134833.1:14073085-14097759 GCF_004210375.1 Tachypleus tridentatus
TACTTCTAGCATGGGACTATATATATATTTAAGATTTTCTATTACTTCTAGCATAGGACTATATATATATACATTTTAAGATTTTCTATTACTACTAGCACAGGACTATATATATATATTTAAAGATTTTCTATTACTTCTAGCATAGGACTATATATATATTTAAAGATTTTCTATTACTTCTAGCATAGGACTATATATATATATATTTAAAGATTTTCTATTACTTCTAGCATAGGACTATATATATATTTAAAGATTTTCTATTACTTCTAGCATAGGACTATATATATATTTAAAGATTTTCTATTACTTCTAGCATGGGACTATATATATATATTTAAAGATTTTCTATTACTTCTAGCATGGGACTATATATATATATTTAAAGATTTTCTATTACTTCTAGCATAGGACTATATATATATATTTAAAGATTTTCTATTACTTCTAGCATGGGACTATATATATATTTCAAAATTTTGATTACTATATATATATTTTTAAAGATTTTCTATTACTTCTAGCATGGGACTATATATATATATATTTAAAAGATTTTCTATTACTTCTAGCATGGGACTATATATATATATTTTAAAGATTTTCTATTACTTCTAGCATAGGACTATATATATATATTTTAAAGATTTTCTATTACTTCTAGCATGGGACTATATATATATATTTAAAGATTTTCTATTACTTCAGCATAGGACTATATATATATATTTAAGATTTTCTATTACTTCTAGCATAGGACTATATATATATTTAAAGATTTTCTATTACTTCTAGCATGGGACTATATATATATATTAAAGATTTTCTATTACTTCTAGCATAGGACTATATATATATTTAAAGATTTTCTATTACTTCCAGCATGGGACTATATATATATATATTTAAAGATTTTCTATTACTTCTAGCATAGGACCTATATATATATATATTTAAAGATTTTCTATTACTTCTAGCATAGGACTATATATATATATTTAAAGATTTTCTATTACTACTAGCATGGGACTATATATATATATTTAAAAGATTTCTATTTAAAAGATTTTCTATTCTATTCAGCATAGGACTATATATATATATATTTAAAAATTTTCTATTACTTCTAGCATGGGACTATATATATATTTAAAGATTTTCTATTACTTCTAGCATAGGACTATATATATATATTAAAGATTTTCTATTACTTCTAGCATATGGGACTATATATATATATTTAAATGATTTTCTATTACTTCTAGCATAGGACTATATATATATATTTAAAGATTTTCTATTACTTCTAGCATAGGACTATATATATATTTAAAGATTTTCTATTACTTCTAGTATTAGGACTATATATATATATTTAAGATTTTCTATTACTTCTAGAATGGGACTATATATATATTTTAAAGATTTTCTATTACTTCAGCATAGGGACTATATATATATATATTTAAAGATTTTCTATTACTTCTAAAGCATAGGACTATATATATATATATTTTTAAAGATTTTCTATTACTTCTAGCATAGGGACTATATATATATATTTAAAGATTTTCTATTACTTCCAGCATAGGAACTATATATATATATTTAAAGATTTTCTATTACTTCTAGCATGGGACTATATATATATATTTAAAGATTTTCTATTACTTCTAGCATAGGACTATATATATATTTTAAAGATTTTCTATTACTTCAGCATAGGACTATATATATATATTTAAAGATTTTCTATTACTTCTAGCATGGGACTATATATATATATTTAAAGATTTTCTATTACTTCTAGCATAGGACTATATATATATATTTTAAAGATTTTCTATTACTTCTAGCATAGGACTATATATATATTTTAAAGATTTTCTATTACTTCTAGCATAGGACTATATATATATATTTAAAGATTTTCTATTACTTCTAGCATAGGACTATATATATATATTTTAAAGATTTTCTATTACTTCTAGCATAGGACTATATATATATATTTAAAGATTTTCTATTACTTCAGCATAGGACTATATATATATATTTAAAGATTTTCTATTACTTCTAGCATAGGACTATATATATATATTTAAAGATTTTCTATTACTTCTAGCATAGGACTATATATATATATTTAAAGATTTTCTATTACTTCCAGCATAGGACTATATATATATATATTTAAAGATTTTCTATTACTTCAGCAGCATAGGACTATATATATATTTAAAGATTTTCTATTACTTCTAGCATAGGACTATATATATATATTTAAAGATTTTCTATTACTTCTAGCATAGACTATATATATATATTTAAAGATTTTCTATTACTTCTAGCATAGGACTATATATATATATTTAAAGATTTTCTATTATTACTTCTAGCATAGGACTATATATATATATTTAAAGATTTTCTATTACTTCTAGCATAGGACTATATATATATTTAAAGATTTTCTATTACTTCTAGCATAGGACTATATATATATATTTAAAGATTTTCTATTACTTCTAGCATAGGACTATATATATATATTTAAAGATTTTCTATTACTTCTAGCATAGGACTATATATATATATTTAAAGATTTTCTATTACTTCCAGCATAGGACTATATATATATATTTAAAGATTTTCTATTACTTCTAGCATAGGACTATATATATATATTTAAAGATTTTCTATTACTTCTAGCATAGGACTATATATATATATTTAAAGATTTTCTATTACTTCTAGCATGGGACTATATATATATATTTAAAGATTTTCTATTACTTCTAGCATAGGACTATATATATATATTAAAGATTTTCTATTACTTCTAGCATAAGGACTATATATATATTTTAAAGATTTTCTATTACTTCTAGCATAGGACTATATGTATATATTTAAAGATTTTCTATTACTTCTAGCATAGGACTATATATATATATTTAAAGATTTTCTATTACTTCTAGCATAGGACTATATATATATATTTAAAGATTTTCTATTACTTCAGCATGGGACTATATATATATTTTAAAGATTTTCTATTACTTCTAGCATGGGACTATATATATATATTTAAAGATTTTCTATTACTTCTAGCATAGGGCTATATATATATATTTAAAGATTTTTTATTACTTCTAGCATAGGACTATATATATATTTAAAGATTTTCTATTACTTCTAGCATAGGACTATATATATATTTTAAAGATTTTCTATTACTTCTAGCATGGGACTATATATATATATTTAAAGATTTTCTATTACTTCTAGCATAGGACTATATATATATATTTAAAGATTTTCTATTACTTCTAGCATGGGACTATATATATATATTTAAAGATTTTCTATTACTTCTAGCATAGGACTATATATATATATTTAAAGGTTTTCTATTACTTCTAGCATAGGACTATATATATATATTTAAAGATTTTCTATTACTTCTAGCATGGGACTATATATATATATTTAAAGATTTTCTATTACTTCTAGCATAGGACTATATATATATTTTAAAGATTTTCTATTACTTCTAGCATAGGACTATATATATATATTTAAAGATTTTCTATTACTTCTAGCATAGGACTATATATATATATTTTAATGATTTTCTATTACTTCTAGCATAGAACTATATATATATTTAAAGATTTTCTATTACTTCTAGCATAGGACTATATATATATATTTAAAGATTTTCTATTACTTCTAGCATAGGACTATATATATATATTTAAAGATTTTCTATTACTTCTAGCATAGGACTATATATATATATTTAAAGATTTTCTATTACTTCTAGCATAGGACTATATATATATTTTAAAGATTTTCTATTACTTCTAGCATGGGACTATATATATATATTTAAAGATTTTCTATTACTTCTAGCATAGGACTATATATATATATTTAAAGATTTTCTATTACTTCTAGCATAGGACTATATATATATTTAAAGATTTTCTATTACTTCTAGCATAGGACTATATATATATATATTTAAAGATTTTCTATTACTTCTAGTATAGGACTATATATATATATTTAATGATTTTCTATTACTTCTAGCATAGAACTATATATATATATATTTAAAGATTTTCTATTACTTCTAGCATAGGACTATATATATATTTAAAGATTTTCTATTACTTCTAGCATGGGACTATATATATATATATTTAAAGATTTTCTATTACTTCTAGCATAGGACTATATATATATATTTAAAGATTTTCTATTACTTCTAGCATAGGACTATATATATATATTTAAAGATTTTCTATTACTTCTAGCATAGGACTATATATATATATTTTAAAGATTTTCTATTACTTCTAGCATAGGACTATATATATATATTTAAAGATTTTCTATTACTTCTAGCATAGGACTATATATATATATTTAAAGATTTTCTATTACTTCTAGCATAGGACTATATATATATATTAAAGATTTTCTATTACTTCTAGCATAGGACTATATATATATATTTAAAGATTTTCTATTACTTCTAGCATAGGACTATATATATATTTTTAAAGATTTTCTATTACTTCTAGCATGGGACTATATATATATATTTAAAGATTTTCTATTACTTCTAGCATAGGACTATATATATATATTTAAAGATTTTCTATTACTTCTAGCATAGGACTATATATATATATTTAAAGATTTTCTATTACTTCTAGCATAGGACTATATATATATTTAAAGATTTTCTATTACTTCTAGCATAGGACTATATATATATATTTAAAGATTTAAAGATTATTACTTCTAGCATAGGACTATATATATATATTTAAAATATTTTTTATTACTTCTAGCATAGGATATATTTAAAGATTTTCTATTACTTCTAGCATAGGACTATATATATATATTTAAAGATTTTCTATTACTTCTAGCATAGGACTATATATATATATTTAAAGATTTTCTATTACTTCTAGCATAGGACTATATATATATATTTAAAGATTTTCTATTACTTCTAGCATAGGACTATATATATATATTTAAAGATTTTCTATTACTTCTAGCATAGGACTATATATATATATATTTAAAGATTTTCTATTACTTCTAGCATAGGACTATATATATATATTATATATATTTAAAGATTTTCTATTACTTCTAGCATAGGACTATATATATATATATATATATATATATTTTAAAGATTTTCTATTACTTCTAGCATAGGACTATATATATATTTTAAAGATTTTCTATTACTTCTAGCATAGGACTATATATATATATTTAAAGATTTTCTATTACTTCTAGCATAGGACTATATATATATTTAAAGATTTTCTATTACTTCTAGCATAGGACTATATATATATTTAAAGATTTTCTATTACTTCTAGCATAGGACTATATATATATTTAAAGATTTTCTATTACTTCTAGCATAGGACTATATATATATTTAAAATTTTCTATTACTTCTAGCATAGGACTATATATATATTTAAAGATTTTCTATTACTTCTAGCATAGGACTATATATATATATTTAAAGATTTTCTATTACTTCTAGCATAGGACTATATATATATATATTTAAAGATTTTCTATTACTTCTAGCATAGGACTATATATATATATTTAAAGATTTTCTATTACTTCTAGCATAGGACTATATATATATATTTAAAGATTTTCTATTACTTCTAGCATAGGACTATATATATATATTTAAAGATTTTCTATTACTTCTAGCATAGGACTATATATATATATATAAAGATTTTCTATTACTTCCAGCATAGGACTATATATATATATTTAAAGATTTTCTAGTACTTCTAGCATAGGACTATACATATATTTAAAGATTTTTTATTACTTCTAGCATAGGACTATATATATATTTAAAGATTTTCTATTACTTCTAGCATAGGACTATATATATATTTCAAAATTTTGTATTACTTC
The DNA here is from genome assembly GCF_004210375.1 of Tachypleus tridentatus. Taxonomy (NCBI): domain Eukaryota; kingdom Metazoa; phylum Arthropoda; class Merostomata; order Xiphosura; family Limulidae; genus Tachypleus; species Tachypleus tridentatus. The sequence continues at coordinate 14,079,080 of NC_134833.1, forward strand.
TAGCATAGGACTATATATATATTTAAAGATTTTCTATTACTTCTAGCATAGGACTATATATATATATTTTAAAGATTTTCTATTACTTCTAGCATAGGACTATATATATATATATTTAAAGATTTTCTATTACTTCTAGCATAGGACTATATATATATATTTAAAGATTTTCTATTCTAGCATAGGACTATATATATATATTTAAAAATTTTCTATTACTTCTAGCATAGGACTATATATATATATTTAAAGATTTTCTATTACTTCTAGCATAGGACTATATATATATATATAAAGATTTTCTATTACTTCCAGCATAGGACTATATATATATATTTAAAGATTTTCTAGTACTTCTAGCATAGGACTATATATATATATTTAAAGATTTTCTATTACTTCTAGCATAGGACTATATATATATTTAAAGATTTTCTATTACTTCTAGCATAGGACTATACATATATTTTAAGATTTTCTATTACTTCCAGCATAGGACTATATATATATATATTTAAAGATTTTCTATTACTTCTAGCATAGGACTATATATATATATTTAAAGATTTTCTATTACTTCTAGCATAGGACTATATATATATATTTAAAGATTTTCTATTACTACTAGCACAGGACTATATATATATATTTAAAGATTTTCTATTCTAGCATAGGACTATATATATATATATTTAAAAATTTTCTATTACTTCTAGCATAGGACTATATATATATTTAAAGATTTTCTATTACTTCTAGCATAGGACTATATATATATTTAAAGATTTTCTATTACTTCTAGCATAGGACTATATATATATATTTAAATATTTTCTATTACTTCCAGCATAGGACTATATATATATATTTAAAGATTTTCTATTACTTCTAGCATAGGACTATATATATATATTTAAAGATTTTCTATTACTTCTAGCATAGGACTATATATATATTTAAAGATTTTCTATTACTTCTAGCATAGGACTATATATATATTTAAAGATTTTCTATTACTTCCAGCATAGGACTATATATATATATTTAAAGATTTTCTATTACTTCTAGCATAGGACTATATATATATATATTTAAAGATTTTCTATTACTTCTAGCATAGGACTATATATATATATTTAAAGATTTTCTATTACTTCTAGCATAGGACTATATATATATATATTTAAAGATTTTCTATTACTTCTAGCATAGGACTATATATATATTTAAAGATTTTCTATTACTTCTAGCATAGGACTATATATATATATTTAAAGATTTTCTATTACTTCTAGCATGGGACTATATATATATTTAAAGATTTTCTATTACTTCTAGCATGGGACTATATATATATTTAAAGATTTTTTATTACTTCTAGCATGGGACTATATATATATTTAAAGATTTTCTATTACTTCTAGCATAGGACTATATATATATTTCAAAATTTTGTATTACTTCTAGCATAGGACTATATATATATTTAAAGATTTTCTATTACTTCTAGCATAGGACTATATATATATACATTTAAAGATTTTCTATTACTTCTAGCATAGGACTATATATATATATTTAAAGATTTTCTATTACTTCTAGCATAGGACTATATATATATATTTAAAGATTTTCTATTACTTCTAGCATAGGACTATATATATATATTTAAAGATTTTCTATTACTTCTAGCATAGGACTATATATATATATTTAAAGATTTTCTATTACTTCTAGCATAGGACTATATATATATATATAAAGATTTTCTATTACTTCCAGCATAGGACTATATATATATATATTTAAAGATTTTCTATTACTTCTAGCATAGGACTATATATATATTTAAAGATTTTTTATTACTTCTAGCATAGGACTATATATATATTTAAAGATTTTCTATTACTTCTAGCATAGGACTATATATATATTTTAAAGATTTTCTATTACTTCTAGCATGGGACTATATATATATTTAAAGATTTTCTATTACTTCTAGCATAGGACTATATATATATATTTAAAGATTTTCTATTACTTCTAGCATAGGACTATATATATATATATTTAAAGATTTTCTATTACTTCTAGCATGGGACTATATATATATATTTAAAGATTTTCTATTCTAGCATGGGACTATATATATATATTTAAAAATTTTCTATTACTTCTAGCATAGGACTATATATATATTTTAAAGATTTTCTATTACTTCTAGCATGGGACTATATATATATATTTAAAGATTTTCTATTACTTCTAGCATAGGACTATATATATATATTTAAAGATTTTCTATTACTTCCAGCATAGGACTATATATATATATTTAAAGATTTTCTATTACTTCTAGCATGGGACTATATATATATATTTAAAGATTTTCTATTACTTCTAGCATAGGACTATATATATATTTAAAGATTTTCTATTACTTCTAGCATGGGACTATATATATATTTAAAGATTTTCTATTACTTCTAGCATAGGACTATATATATATATTTAAAGATTTTCTATTACTTCTAGCATGGGACTATATATATATATATTTAAAGATTTTCTATTACTTCTAGCATAGGACTATATATATATATTTAAAGATTTTCTATTACTTCTAGCATAGGACTATATATATATATTTAAAGATTTTCTATTACTTCTAGCATGGGACTATATATATATATTTAAAGATTTTCTATTACTTCTAGCATGGGACTATATATATATTTAAAGATTTTCTATTACTTCCAGCATGGGACTATATATATATATTTAAAGATTTTCTATTACTTCTAGCATAGGACTATATATATATTTTAAAGATTTTCTATTACTTCTAGCATAGGACTATATATATATTTAAAGATTTTCTATTACTTCTAGCATAGGACTATATATATATATTTAAAGATTTTCTATTACTTCTAGCATGGGACTATATATATATATTTAATGATTTTCTATTACTTCTAGCATAGGACTATATATATATTTAAAGATTTTCTATTATTTCTAGCATAGGACTATATATATATTTAAAGATTTTCTATTACTTCCAGCATAGGACTATATATATATATTTTAAAGATTTTCTATTACTTCTAGCATAGGACTATATATATATATTTAAAGATTTTCTATTACTTCTAGCATGGGACTATATATATATATTTAAAGATTTTCTATTACTTCCAGCATGGGACTATATATATATATTTAAAGATTTTCTATTACTTCTAGCATGGGACTATATATATATATTTAAAGATTTTCTATTACTTCTAGCATGGGACTATATATATATTTAAAGATTTTCTATTACTTCTAGCATGGGACTATATATATATATTTAAAGATTTTCTATTACTTCTAGCATAGGACTATATATATATATTTAATGATTTTCTATTTCTTCTAGCATAGGACTATATATATATTTAAAGATTTTCTATTACTTCTAGCATGGGACTATATATATATTTAAAGATTTTCTATTACTTCCAGCATAGGACTATATATATATATATTTAAAGATTTTCTATTACTTCTAGCATGGGACTATATATATATATTTAAAGATTTTCTATTACTTCTAGCATGGGACTATATATATATATTTAAAGATTTTCTATTACATCTAGCATAGGACTATATATATATATTTAAAGATTTTCTATTACTTCTAGCATGGGACTATATATATATATTTAAAGATTTTCTATTACTTCTAGCATGGGACTATATATATATATTTAAAGATTTTCTATTACTTCTAGCATGGGACTATATATATATATTTAAAGATTTTCTATTACTTCTAGCATAGGACTATATATATATATTTAAAGATTTTCTATTACTTCTAGCATAGGACTATATATATATTTTTAAAGATTTTCTATTACTTCTAGCATAGGACTATATATATATATTTAAAGATTTTCTATTACTTCTAGCATAGGACTATATATATATATTTAAAGATTTTCTATTACTTCTAGCATGGGACTATATATATATATTTAAAGATTTTCTATTACTTCCAGCATGGGACTATATATATATTTAAAGATTTTCTATTACTTCTAGCATAGGACTATATATATATATTTAAAGATTTTCTATTACTTCTAGCATGGGACTATATATATATATTTAATGATTTTCTATTACTTCTAGCATGGGACTATATATATATTTAAAGATTTTCTATTACTTCTAGCATAGGACTATATATATATATTTAAAGATTTTCTATTACTTCTAGCATGGGACTATATATATATATTTAAAGATTTTCTATTACTTCTAGCATAGGACTATATATATATATTTAAAGATTTTCTATTACTTCTAGCATAGGACTATATATATATATTTAAAGATTTTCTATTACTTCTAGCATAGGACTATATATATATATATTTAAAGATTTTCTATTACTTCTAGCATAGGACTATATATATATATTTAAAGATTTTCTATTACTTCTAGCATAGGACTATATATATATATTTAAAGATTTTCTATTACTTCTAGCATAGGACTATATATATATTTAAAGATTTTCTATTACTTCTAGCATGGGACTATATATATATATTTAAAGATTTTCTATTACTTCTAGCATGGGACTATATATATATATTTAAAGATTTTCTATTACTTCTAGCATAGAACTATATATATATTTAAAGATTTTCTATTACTTCTAGCATAGGACTATATATATATTTAAAGATTTTCTATTACTTCCAGCATAGGACTATATATATATATATTTAAAGATTTTCTATTACTTCTAGCATAGGACTATATATATATATTTAAAGATTTTCTATTACTTCTAGCATAGGACTATATATATATATTTAAAGATTTTCTATTACTTCCAGCATAGGACTATATATATATATTTAAAGATTTTCTATTACTTCTAGCATAGGACTATATATATATATTTAAAGATTTTCTATTACTTCTAGCATAGGACTATATATATATTTAAAGATTTTCTATTACTTCTAGCATAGGACTATATATATATATTTAAAGATTTTCTATTACTTCTAGCATAGGACTATATATATATATTTAATGATTTTCTATTTCTTCTAGCATAGAACTATATATATATTTAAAGATTTTCTATTACTTCTAGCATAGGACTATATATATATTTAAAGATTTTCTATTACTTCCAGCATAGGACTATATATATATATATTTAAAGATTTTCTATTACTTCTAGCATGGGACTATATATATATATTTAAAGATTTTCTATTACTTCTAGCATGGGACTATATATATATATTTAAAGATTTTCTATTACTTCTAGCATAGGACTATATATATATATTTAAAGATTTTCTATTACTTCTAGCATAGGACTATATATATATATTTAAAGATTTTCTATTACTTCTAGCATAGGACTATATATATATATTTAAAGATTTTCTATTACTTCTAGCATAGGACTATATATATATATTTAAAGGTTTTCTATTACTTCTAGCATAGGACTATATATATATATTTAAAGATTTTCTATTACTTCTAGCATAGGACTATATATATATATTTAAAGATTTTCTATTACTTCTAGCATAGGACTATATATATATTTAAAGATTTTCTATTACTTCTAGCATAGGACTATATATATATTTAAAGATTTTCTATTACTTCTAGCATAGGACTATATATATATATTTAATGATTTTCTATTTCTTCTAGCATAGAACTATATATATATTTAAAGATTTTCTATTACTTCTAGCATAGGACTATATATATATTTAAAGATTTTCTATTACTTCCAGCATAGGACTATATATATATATTTAAAGATTTTCTATTACTTCTAGCATAGGACTATATATATATATTTAAAGATTTTCTATTACTTCTAGCATAGGACTATATATATATATTTAAAGATTTTCTATTACTTCCAGCATAGGACTATATATATATATTTAAAGATTTTCTATTACTTCTAGCATAGGACTATATATATATATTTAAAGATTTTGTATTACTTCTAGCATAGGACTATATATATATTTAAAGATTTTCTATTACTTCTAGCATAGGACTATATATATATATTTAAAGATTTTCTATTACTTCTAGCATAGGACTATATATATATATTTAATGATTTTCTATTTCTTCTAGCATAGAACTATATATATATTTAAAGATTTTCTATTACTTCTAGCATAGGACTATATATATATTTAAAGATTTTCTATTACTTCTAGCATAGGACTATATATATATATATTTAAAGATTTTCTATTACTTCTAGCATAGGACTATATATATATATTTAAAGATTTTCTATTACTTCTAGCATAGGACTATATATATATATTTAAAGATTTTCTATTACATCTAGCATAGGACTATATATATATATTTAAAGATTTTCTATTACTTCTAGCATAGGACTATATATATATATTTAAAGATTTTCTATTACTTCTAGCATAGGACTATATATATATATTTAAAGATTTTCTATTACTTCTAGCATAGGACTATATATATATATTTAAAGATTTTCTATTACTTCCAGCATAGGACTATATATATATATTTAAAGATTTTCTATTACTTCTAGCACAGGACTATATATATATGTTTAAAGATTTTCTATTACTTCTAGCATAGGACTATATGTATATATTTAAAGATTTTCTATTACTTCTAGCATAGGACTATATATATATATTTAAAGATTTTCTATTACTTCTAGCATAGGACTATATATATATATTTAAAGATTTTCTATTACTTCCAGCATAGGACTATATATATATTTAAAGATTTTCTATTACTTCTAGCATAGGACTATATATATATATTTAAAGATTTTTTATTACTTCTAGCATAGGGCTATATATATATATTTAATGATTTTTTATTACTTCTAGCATAGGATATTTAAAGATTTTCTATTACTTCTAGCATAGGACTATATATATATATTTAAAGATTTTTTTATTACTTCTAGCATAGGACTATATATATATATTTAAAGATTTTCTATTACTTCTTGCATAGGACTATATATATATATTTAAAGATTTTCTATTACTTCTAGCATAGGACTATATATATATATTTAAAGATTTTCTATTACTTCTAGCATAGGACTATATATACATATATATTTAAAGGTTTTCTATTACTTCTAGCATAGGACTATATATATATATTTAAAGATTTTCTATTACTTCTAGCATAGGACTATATATATATATATATATATATATATTTAAAGATTTTCTATTACTTCTAGCATAGGACTATATATATATTTAAAGATTTTCTATTACTTCTAGCATAGGACTATATATATATATTTAAAGATATTCTATTACTTCTAGCATAGGACTATATATATATTTAAAGTTTCTATTACTTCTAGCATAGGACTATACATATATTTAAAGATTTTTTATTACTTCTAGCATAGGACTATATATATATTTAAAGATTTTCTATTACTTCTAGCATAGGACTATATATATATTTCAAAATTTTGTATTACTTCTAGCATAGGACTATATATATATTTAAAGATTTTCTATTACTTCTAGCATAGGACTATATATATACATTTAAAGATTTTCTATTACTTCTAGCATAGGACTATATATATATATATTTAAAGATTTTCTATTACTTCTAGCATAGGACTATATATATATATTTAAAGATTTTCTATTACTTCTAGCATAGGACTATATATATATATTTAAAGATTTTCTATTACTTCTAGCATAGGACTATATATATATATTTAAAGATTTTCTATTACTTCTAGCATAGGACTATATATATATATATAAAGATTTTCTATTACTTCCAGCATAGGACTATATATATATATTTAAAGATTTTCTAGTACTTCTAGCATAGGACTATACATATATTTAAAGATTTTTTATTACTTCTAGCATAGGACTATATATATATTTAAAGATTTTCTATTACTTCTAGCATAGGACTATATATATATTTCAAAATTTTGTATTACTTCTAGCATAGGACTATATATATATTTAAAGATTTTCTATTACTTCTAGCATAGGACTATATATATATACATTTAAAGATTTTCTATTACTTCTAGCATAGGACTATATATATATATATTTAAAGATTTTCTATTACTTCTAGCATAGGACTATATATATATATTTAAAGATTTTCTATTCTAGCATAGGACTATATATATATATATTTAAAAATTTTCTATTACTTCTAGCATAGGACTATATATATATTTAAAGATTTTCTATTACTTCTAGCATAGGACTATATATATATATATAAAGATTTTCTATTACTTCCAGCATAGGACTATATATATATATTTAAAGATTTTCTAGTACTTCTAGCATAGGACTATATATATATATTTAAAGATTTTCTATTACTTCTAGCATAGGACTATATATATATTTAAAGATTTTCTATTACTTCTAGCATAGGACTATACATATATTTTAAGATTTTCTATTACTTCCAGCATAGGACTATATATATATATATTTAAAGATTTTCTATTACTTCTAGCATAGGACTATATATATATATTTAAAGATTTTCTATTACTTCTAGCATAGGACTATATATATATATTTAAAGATTTTCTATTACTACTAGCACAGGACTATATATATATATTTAAAGATTTTCTATTCTAGCATAGGACTATATATATATATATTTAAAAATTTTCTATTACTTCTAGCATAGGACTATATATATATTTAAAGATTTTCTATTACTTCTAGCATAGGACTATATATATATTTAAAGATTTTCTATTACTTCTAGCATAGGACTATATATATATATTTAAATATTTTCTATTACTTCCAGCATAGGACTATATATATATATTTAAAGATTTTCTATTACTTCTAGCATAGGACTATATATATATATTTAAAGATTTTCTATTACTTCTAGCATAGGACTATATATATATTTAAAGATTTTCTATTACTTCTAGCATAGGACTATATATATATTTAAAGATTTTCTATTACTTCCAGCATAGGACTATATATATATATTTAAAGATTTTCTATTACTTCTAGCATAGGACTATATATATATATATTTAAAGATTTTCTATTACTTTTAGCATAGGACTATATATATATATTTAAAGATTTTCTATTACTTCCAGCATAGAACTATATATATATATTTAAAGATTTTCTATTACTTCTAGCATAGGACTATATATATATATTTAAAGATTTTCTATTACTTCTAGCATAGGACTATATATATATATTTAAAGATTTTCTATTACTTCCAGCATAGGACTATATATATATATTTAAAGATTTTCTATTACTTCTAGCATAGGACTATATATATATATTTAAAGATTTTCTATTACTTCTAGCATAGGACTATATATATATTTAAAGATTTTCTATTACTTCTAGCATAGGACTATATATATATATTTAAAGATTTTCTATTACTTCTAGCATAGGACTATATATATATATTTAATGATTTTCTATTTCTTCTAGCATAGAACTATATATATATTTAAAGATTTTCTATTACTTCTAGCATAGGACTATATATATATTTAAAGATTTTCTATTACTTCCAGCATAGGACTATATATATATATATTTAAAGATTTTCTATTACTTCTAGCATAGGACTATATATATATATTTAAAGATTTTCTATTACTTCTAGCATAGGACTATATATATATATTTAAAGATTTTCTATTACTTCCAGCATAGGACTATATATATATATATTTAAAGATTTTCTATTACTTCTAGCATAGGACTATATATATATATATTTAAAGATTTTCTATTACTTCTAGCATGGGACTATATATATATATTTAAAGATTTTCTATTACTTCCAGCATGGAACTATATATATATATTTAAAGATTTTCTATTACTTCTAGCATAGGACTATATATATATATTTAAAGATTTTCTATTACTTCTAGCATAGGACTATATATATATATTTAAAGATTTTCTATTACTTCCAGCATAGGACTATATATATATATTTAAAGATTTTCTATTACTTCTAGCATAGGACTATATATATATATTTAAAGATTTTCTATTACTTCTAGCATAGGACTATATATATATTTAAAGATTTTCTATTACTTCTAGCATAGGACTATATATATATATTTAAAGATTTTCTATTACTTCTAGCATAGGACTATATATATATATTTAATGATTTTCTATTTCTTCTAGCATAGAACTATATATATATTTAAAGATTTTCTATTACTTCTAGCATAGGACTATATATATATTTAAAGATTTTCTATTACTTCCAGCATAGGACTATATATATATATATTTAAAGATTTTCTATTACTTCCAGCATAGGACTATATATATATATATTTAAAGATTTTCTATTACTTCTAGCATAGGACTATATATATATATATTTAAAGATTTTCTATTACTTCTAGCATAGGACTATATATATATATTTAAAGATTTTCTATTACTTCCAGCATAGAACTATATATATATATTTAAAGATTTTCTATTACTTCTAGCATAGGACTATATATATATATTTAAAGATTTTCTATTACTTCTAGCATAGGACTATATATATATATTTAAAGATTTTCTATTACTTCCAGCATAGGACTATATATATATATTTAAAGATTTTCTATTACTTCTAGCATAGGACTATATATATATATTTAAAGATTTTCTATTACTTCTAGCATAGGACTATATATATATTTAAAGATTTTCTATTACTTCTAGCATAGGACTATATATATATATTTAAAGATTTTCTATTACTTCTAGCATAGGACTATATATATATATTTAATGATTTTCTATTTCTTCTAGCATAGAACTATATATATATTTAAAGATTTTCTATTACTTCTAGCATAGGACTATATATATATTTAAAGATTTTCTATTACTTCCAGCATAGGACTATATATATATATATTTAAAGATTTTCTATTACTTCTAGCATAGGACTATATATATATATTTAAAGATTTTCTATTACTTCTAGCATAGGACTATATATATATATTTAAAGATTTTCTATTACATCTAGCATAGGACTATATATATATATTTAAAGATTTTCTATTACTTCTAGCATAGGACTATATATATATATTTTAAAGATTTTCTATTACTTCTAGCATAGGACTATATATATATATTTAAAGATTTTCTATTACTTCTAGCATAGGACTATATATATATATTTAAAGATTTTCTATTACTTCCAGCATAGGACTATATATATATATTTAAAGATTTTCTATTACTTCTAGCATAGGACTATATATATATATTTAAAGATTTTCTATTACTTCTAGCATAGGACTATATGTATATATTTAAAGATTTTCTATTACTTCTAGCATAGGACTATATATATATATTTAAAGATTTTCTATTACTTCTAGCATAGGACTATATATATATATTTAAAGATTTTCTATTACTTCCAGCATAGGACTTTATATATATATTTAAAGATTTTTTATTACTTCTAGCATAGGGCTATATATATATATTTAATGATTTTTTATTACTTCTAGCATAGGACTATATATATATTTAAAGATTTTCTATTACTTCTAGCATAGGACTATATATATATATTTAAAGATTTTTTTATTACTTCTAGCATAGGACTATATATATATATTTAAAGATTTTCTATTACTTCTTGCATAGGACTATATATATATATTTAAAGATTTTCTATTACTTCTAGCATAGGACTATATATATATATTTAAAGATTTTCTATTACTTCTAGCATAGGACTATATATACATATATATTTAAAGGTTTTCTATTACTTCTAGCATAGGACTATATATATATATTTAAAGATTTTCTATTACTTCTAGCATAGGACTATATATATATATATATATATATTTAAAGATTTTCTATTACTTCTAGCATAGGACTATATATATATTTAAAGATTTTCTATTACTTCTAGCATAGGACTATATATATATATTTAAAGATATTCTATTACTTCTAGCATAGGACTATATATATATTTAAAGTTTCTATTACTTCTAGCATAGGACTATACATATATTTAAAGATTTTTTATTACTTCTAGCATAGGACTATATATATATTTAAAGATTTTCTATTACTTCTAGCATAGGACTATATATATATTTCAAAATTTTGTATTACTTCTAGCATAGGACTATATATATATTTAAAGATTTTCTATTACTTCTAGCATAGGACTATATATATATACATTTAAAGATTTTCTATTACTTCTAGCATAGGACTATATATATATATATTTAAAGATTTTCTATTACTTCTTGCATAGGACTATATATATATATTTAAAGATTTTCTATTACTTCTAGCATAGGACTATATATATATATTTAAAGATTTTCTATTACTTCTAGCATAGGACTATATATATATATTTAAAGATTTTCTATTACTTCTAGCATAGGACTATATATATATATTTAAAGATATTCTATTACTTCTAGCATAGGACTATATATATATTTAAAGTGTTTCTATTACTTCTAGCATAGGACTATACATATATTTAAAGATTTTCTATTACTTCTAGCATAGGACTATATATATATTTCACATTATCCATAAAGCTTCGATTTTGACGATATTGTTTGGAATTATAAGAAGATGTGAGTGAAAGTGAAGAAAAAATGTGATGTTGACTACATTATATCTGATGTAAGCAGTGCTGAGCCCCAACATCGCAAGCCAGGTGATTAAGGTACTGGACTCGTAAGCTGAGGGTCATGGGTTCGAATCCCCGTCGCACCAAACATGCTCGCCATTTCAGTCGTGGGGGCGTTATAATGTTACGGTCAATCCCAATATTCGTTGGTAAAGAGTAACCCAAGAGTTGGCGGTGGGTGGTAATGATTAGCTGACTTCCCTCTAGTCTTACACTGCAAAGTTAGGGACGGCTAGCACAGATAGCCCTCGTATTAACAAACAAACAAACAATTAAACTTCAACGAACTAGAAAAAATAAAATCGTTGTTTTTATAACTGTCCTGGAATAGTACAAATGACCGCAGAGTCAACATAAGCCCAACTGAAAGGGAAATCGAGAAAGTGAAGCGACAATATTGAATCAGTTAGAGAAACGTCATGAGGACTTGGTTATTGATGTCAAATGACCAACAAAAGGTTAGACAGATAATGGTATTAACAGGGGGATTTGTAGATATGCCAGAACACTGGAATTTCACCGCTGGGACAGCGGTAAGTCTTCAGATTTACAACGCTAAAATCAGGGGTCGATTCTTCTCAGTGGACACAGCAAATGGCCGGTGTGGCTTTGCTATAAGAAAAAGACTAAATCTGCTATGTCCAGTGTCGAAGGAGCGTCAAACAGATTAAATAGGACACAAGAGACATAACAGTAGTTGAAACCTTGTATTTTCAAGATATCTGCTATGTGTATTAAAACTTTAATTAAAATAAAGTACAGAACAACGTTTCGACCTTTTTAGGCCATCTTTAGGTTAGCAAAGAGAGTTTTCAACTGACCGTTGCCGAACACATGTCCTAGGGACGAGAGTATAAACAGGTACGTGATTTTGATGACGAGAAACCTTCTTGAAATAAAAATGTATTTCAGAACGGCTGTTATTAACACTTTTAACACTGTAACCTGAAGATGACCTATGAAAGTCGAAACGTTGTTCTCTCCTTATCAATAAAATGGTACGGGATTGTTAACCGGAAGATGACCTTCGATCTAAGCGATTGTTCGTAAGTATCAGTCAGTAGGCCTAAGTATACATGCAAGTATTGTGGCAACAACTGTGACTGCATGTTTACAGCTTTCAGGTTCACGTAATCAGAGATTACCAATTTACAAATTGAACAGTCCACATAAGTGGTTGCAAAAGTCATCCCCCCTCCCATCGGGTGTAAAAAAAATCTACGCCTCTGGTAGCAATTCTATAGTAATGGGATGCGAGCTATAAACTCTTGGATTCATGGTTCTAGAACACTAGCCAGTGAGCCATACCTAACCCTATTCGTGTTGATCTCTAGATCATATCTTTAGGGGTTAAGAAATACAAGCAGTGTGCAGTAGCTGTGAATTTATAGAGAAAGACGAAGCGTCTTTTAGGTAATTGTTTTAAAATCAGAACAACCAAGGAATGATTTTGATAAAATACGTATTGATTGGAACTGTTATAACATTATGAGATATTTGCCAACCTTGTATAACAGACCCTATACCATGACAAAATAAAATATCCAGTTTCTACTTGCATCAACTTCTATTATGATACATGCTTATGCTGTAGTGTATCAGTGACTTTAACAGACTTATTGACACACACACAGTTGAAAATAATCAACGAAAGACGACAATGTTAAAATCAAAGAAATGATGTTACCCCGTAAACGAAAATGCTATTAATATTATAACTTTTCAAAATATTTAGCAAATAAAATAAAAACATAGATGGATTTTAAAATTTTTACTTAAAAACATTATATATAAATCTTAAAAATACGTAAAATAATTTGGTATTTCAGTGAAAGTCTTCAGATAAAAGAAGGAAGTAGCCAGTTAACGATTATCAGACATCAAAGATGATAGAGAAATGATACGTTGACGTCAAATCCACGAGGTAAATTCTTCAATCATCATTGGCTAAAAGAAAAGAAGAGAGGTGCACGGTAACTTCATTCATATGAAAAATTGTGAAAGTGTTACATATATTTCCTAATAACACCCGTTTCTTCTCGAGGTTGTTGAACGGTATCACGCAAATAGATACTCCATTCTGACGTCATTGCTTGTGGTTTTACGTCAGAGGCTCCCACGTGAATATTGCACTCGCTTTCAATGTATTTTACAATTTTAGCAACGTATGTTTAACAACATACGTGCACGTAAAACTCTTCAAAATACCAAAGGACGAACTGGTAGCTCAATGAAAGGCCACGCGGAACCATAAACCACCATAAAGGACAAGAATTAACAACAGATAAATCGATAATCGACAATAGGCAGCCAATAAAAGCAACTACTCCAGTCACTGGTTTTTCTTAGTTTTATCTTCACTCTTTATTTAAAACATTATTCTATTTCTTCAATAAGATAAGAAGGAAAGTAAGACGTACCATTAATAATGTGTTTGATATCTGAATATGCCAGAAAATTTTACAAAAAAAAACAAACTTATCAAATTATTCATTATACAACGTATCTGAATCTGTCCTTTATTTCTCAAAATAATGACTTAAATTAAATTGATATGAAGTCTCCAATAGGTCCCCGGCATGGCCAGGTGGTTAAGGTACTCTACTCGTAATCTCAGGGTCGTGGGTTCAAATCCCCGTCACACCAAACATGCTCGCCCTTTCAGCTGTGGGGGCATTATAATATGACGGTCAATTCCACTATTCGTAGTTGAAAGAGTAGTTCAAGAGTTGGCGGTGGGTGGAGATGACTCGCTGCCTTCCCTCTAGTCTTAAACTGTTAAATTAGGGACGGCTAGCGCAGATAATCCTCGAGTAGCTTTGCAAGAAATTCAAAACAAACCAATTCTTTAACGGCAGCAGACGGTCTAAACAAGTAGTGGTATGTCTTCCTTAAGTGAAGTATGTAATATTTTTTTGTAATATTTCTTTCATTAACAGTATTGATTGGAAAGTTGAATACATATATATATATAGAGAGAGATGAACCAATACGTGCTTGTACGTATAAGTAACAAAGTAAGAACAGTATTATATAGTTCTTTAATTGTACTCGTAACCAGCTGGGTTTTAGTTTTGATCTAGCTCATGTTTACATGGGTGAAAGGAGTTGCTGCTTGGTAGTAGTCCCTCTGGTGAGCAGTTCTGAAATTAATCACTGCTTCAAATAAAGTGCTGTTCAAATTGAAATTACTAAATAAATGCAAAATAGACGCAATATGTATTATAAGAATTATGTTGGATAGATTTTAAATGTTAGACTATAAAAATAGCCCTTCTAACTGTGCAGACTTTATATCGATTAAGAAAACCTTACACAGTTCTTCCTAAGAACGTGAAAATCTATTAATATCTCGGACGGTGAGTCTTTAAGGTAGCCTGGGGTCTGAAATAAATTACTAGGGCACGTGTTATTATTGTTTAGCTCTGGAGTCGAATAGCAAAAAATACACAAATATATGTATGTAGTACAATGTATACAAACGTCTGCTGTTACTCTTAACGGTATGTAATTAACTGTTACAATTATAACGCCTCGACAGCCGAAACTACAAAGTGTCTTCAGCAGTATATAGCGGCTCGAGCCTTGAATTTTCCGATACGTAGACCCGTATACTAATTACTAGGTCATGACCGGCCACATTTTACCCTGATTAATATTTAATAATTTCTAAATAATTAATTATTAAATAAATAAAACATGACGTGACAACACAGTCATCGCACCATTGACTATTATACTGACTAATAAAGGGCTATGACGAACCCGCCTATTGGTTTGAATCTTTATTTAAAAACAAAAATACCCCTAGGATAACTGTTTCCACGTTGTATAAAATATCTATGATGTATGTGTGCTTGGCGTTGAAATTTCGTTGTTAGGCCTGATGCAAATAAATTAAACACTCAAGCAGAGTTCGTCTTCTCGGAGCCCCCTCGTGATGTCTCCGGACTTAAAACGTTAAAAACCGGGTTTCGATACCCGTGGTGGGCAGACCACAGATAGCCCATTGTGTAGCTTTGTGTTCAAAGCAAAACAACAACATCGTCTTCTCGGTAAGATAGGAAGTGCTGCCATCTAGTGAAACAAATTTATAATATGGTTTAAATTTCTACTGCTAGTTATTTTTCATAAAATAAAGTTGATTCTCTCTTTATAAATTAAAATACTCATTTAGTTGAAATAATAAATATTGTATCTAAAAACGTGAAAATTATAAGTGAAAAATTATAGCAATGTCAACTTTTAGTGTTATATTGCCACGGGTTACAGCGCAAATAACACCTCGCGACTATTTATCCCAACTCATTTACAAGGCTTGCTTGAAACAAGTTATTTTTTTGTTTTTGTAAAAGTCCCTGGTAATTAAACTTAAATTTCAGAGCTTGTAATACTAAAATTCATGGTTCGACCCCTGTGGTGGTAGCATCTGATGTAATTAACAAGAACCATGAGGAAAAGAAATCAGTATGATTTATATATAGCATTGAAATCAACAATGGCAAAGGTGAACTCTATCACCACTACTATCAGAAAGTTTGAGGTAAATTTGTGGATTTACAACAGTATATTTCAGGGCTTGATCCTCTGCGATGGACAGACTGCTGATAGCTCGTAGTGTACTTTTTGCACTTAGAAGGCAACAAAAATATTTAATGACCAAAATTCCAACCTTAGCGGCTCAACGGTAAATCTGCAGGTAAACATATATCTTATAGAAAGGAAAAGGTAGTCGCAAGATAAAAACGAGGTTGGCTCAAGACGTTTTCAGGAGATAAAAATTGAAGAAAAACGTCATAACTTTAAGAAATTTAAATTGACTGGTACGATAGGAAGTTTGAAAGATCGTTGAAGATTAATAAAGTTGGTGAAACAGAAAATTAGGACATCAAAAAGGATGTATGAGAAAAGGTTGGCTGTGAATGTAAAAATTAACAGTAAGGATTTCTTTAAGTACAGTAAAATATCAGGATAGGGGTAGGACCCTTGAGGGATGATAAAGAAGGCGCATATTTGATGATTGAGATAGATGAGTTATTTTATATACATATACATATTTTGGTTTGTACTCACAGTGAGTTAAGCAATATTCTATGCCTTGAACAGTTGATATATGGAAACAAGATGATTACACTAATCCTGAGCTGGTTGTGAAAAAATTGGGAGGTTTAAAAAGCAATAAGTCTCCTTGGCCTGATAATATTTCCCCAAGGGTTCTGAAGTAGGTTAAAGGTTGAATACGTGAACCACTTTCTACTTTTTGTTATCAGTTCCTGAAAGTGGTCAAGTACCAGAGGATTGGGAATCAGCCACTGAATCTCCTTTTTCAAGATTGGTCATTTTCAAAGTAATTATTGACCTAAATGTTTGGGAACTTTAATAAAAGATGTTTTGCAAAGTAATTTATCCATGTTTAGAATTTTATTGGACATTCAATACGGTTTTATTAAGAAAAAATATCTTGCCTTCTCAATCTTTTGACACACTTTGAAAAGGTTGCTACTCATGCAGATGAAACTAAGAGTGTTGAGTTTATGTATCTGATTTTCAGAAAATATTGACAAGGTGTCTCATAAAAGGGTCGCGAAAAAATTGTCTCTGTATGTGCGGGGAAGTAAGATAGCAAATTGGATAGAAGAATGGCTGGATTTCCGAACCTAAACAATATCATGGAATAAAAGGGTCCTGGTGTAATGGTTGATCAGACGCCGAAGCCACCCAAGCAGTGTGCTGTTTCTAGTGGTTAAACAAATGGGATTTTAGATTGTATCTAGAGAATACAAGACTAAAGAGGCTATAATTGTATTGTATCTTTTACTGGTTAGCCACATTTGGAATGTTGTGTCTTGTCTTGGGCC
>NC_134833.1:14098259-14152585 GCF_004210375.1 Tachypleus tridentatus
GTAAGACTTCAGACTAACAACACTAAAACCAGGTGGAACAACAGTAAGTCTTCAGATTTACAACACTAAAACCAGGTGGAACAAGAGTAAGTCTTCAGATTTACAACACTAAAACCAGGTGGAACAAGAGTAAGTCTTCAGACTTACAACACTAAAACCAGGTGGAACAACAGTAAGTCTTCAGATTTACAACACTAAAACCAGGTGGAACAAGAGTAAGACTTCAGACTAACAACACTAAAACCAGGTGGAACAACAGTAAGTCTTCAGATTTACAACACTAAAACCAGGTGGAACAAGAGTAAGTCTTCAGACTTACAACACTAAAACCAGGTGGAACAACAGTAAGTCTTCAGATTTACAACACTAAAACCAGGTGGAACAATAGTAAGTCTTCAGACTTACAACACTAAAACCAGGTGGAACAACGGTGAGTCTTCAGATTTACAACACTAAAACCAGGTGGAACAACGGTGAGTCTTCAGATTTACAACACTAAAACCAGGTGGAACAATAGTAAGTCTTCAGACTTACAACACTAAAACCAGGTGGAACAACGGTGAGTCTTCAGACTTGCAACACTAAAACCAGGTGGAACAATAGTAAGACTTCAGACTAACAACACTAAAACCAGGTGGAACAACGGTGAGTCTTCAGACTTACAACACTAAAATAAGGGAAGGACACAATTTCCACCGGAAGGACACAGCAGATACCCGGGTGTGACTTTGTTATAACACACACATTCCTTCTAGTTTATTAGTTTAAAATTACAAATAGGTATCCACCAAGATGCCATTTGTGCGAATTTTCTTAAACAAATAGAATCTTGAAGGTTACGAGGAACCTTGACCCAAGACAGCTCAAGAAACCCTGGGTCACGTGACCTTTAATCTTTAACCGTTTTAGCGGATCATAGAGGTTATCCTTTTTTAGGGTCAGAGTTTATACTGGAAGTTTTGACGGTTGTACGTTATTTTTGTGCACGAAGAAGATATATAAATAAGGTCATGTCACACTGTACTGAGTGTCCACTTTATCCTTCTGAGGGTGATACTTGAAAGACCTCGACAATACTGTGTCCTTCCTGGCCTACCACCATGTTTGTAGTAGAAGTACAAATAATAGAGTCGTCTTTAAACATTCTCCTGTAATGCAAAATTTTGCATCATACCGCATCATATGAACAATATATTTGTGTGTATCCGTACGTGAAATTGCTGTTGAATATTCATTTTTTTTTTACAGTCTGAATTTCTTCCACATTCCTTATACGTATTTTCTGAAAGCGCAAGACAATGCTTTTATTACTGGAATATGACGTTTTTGAACTTGGGTTAGGATATCCTCCTTTTCTGTTTTTGTTTACTGCCCCGGATGAGCAGGTGGTGGTTAAGGCACTCGACTCGCAAGTTGTGTTTGTTTGTTTGTTTTGAATTTCGTGCAAAGCTACAGGAGGGCAATCTGCGCTAGTCGTCCCTAATTTAGCAGTGTAAGACTAGAGGGAAGGCAGCTAGTCATCACCACTCACGGCCAAATATTACCAACGAATAGAGGGATTAATCGTAGCATTACAACACCCACGGCTGATATGGCGAGCTTGTTTAGTGGGAAAGAGTTTCGAACTCACAACTTGCGGCGGCCCGGCATGGGTTGTTGGTTAAGGCGTTCGACTCGTAATCTGAGGGTCGCGGGTTCGAATCCTCGTCGCACCAAACATGCTCGCTCTTTCTAATAGAAAAATGCAATAACGTTAGAACTCGTATGTTATCACATAATATAATTAGTAGTTTTTAAATGGTAGTATTTGACATCGTAGAATCGTAGTAGTTGGCGGTGGGTGGTGATGATTAATTGCCTTTCCTCTCGTCTTACACTGCTAAATCAAGGACGGCTAGCGCAGATAGCCCTCGTGAAGCTTTGCGGGGAATTCAAAGCAAAACAAATTTCCCTTGCTATAGAATGAATCGAACCAAGCATAATACTTAGAACTTATAGCGTATAATACTATCTAGTCCTGCGGGGGAAATTATGCCATATACTTTAACCAGGAAGTATATTTGAAAACTTACATATGAGTTTATATTTTTTCTACATTTATATGCTGTTTAGCTAGGAAACTCCAGTCTTTCGTATGAAAATGTAGACAACGGATGCATTAAAGTAATCAATATTGAAATTTCAAGCACGTTAACAGGTTAGAATGATGAAACTTTGTACTATTCGTGTGTGTCTACTTGTCCTTCCCTTTTCCAAGACTGTCAAAGGTCTGGAGTTTCGCAAGTTTAACATAAAGATATGGGTAAGAAAAACTATTTGAATATATGTTATATAATTTTAGTTGTTCAACACAAAAATATTTGCAGAATAGGTTTACTACCAAGAACTTGTTAGGTGAAACATCCTGTGGAGGATTAAAAACAGGATAACACAGGAATAAGAAGGTTGAAAGTGATTATAAAAATCTAGGAAAATCGAAACACGTATGTTTGAATTTCGCGCAAAGCTACATCAAGGCTATCTGCTACAACCGTTCCTAATTTCACAATGAACGGAAAGGCAACTCGTCATCACCACTCACCGCCAACTCTTGAACTCCTCTCTTACCAATGAATAGTGAGATTGACAGGTCGCTTTATAACGCCAAAGGGCGAGTATGTTTGGTGGGACGGGGATTCGAAGCCGCGCCCTGCAGATTGCAAGTGCCCGAACCATCTGAACGTGCCATGCCTGCCGAAATAAGAAATGAAATTTTCTATTAAAAAAAAATGCGGTCGCGTTAGAGCTCGCGTGTTATCACATAATAATAATTAGTAGTTTTTAAATGGTAATATTTGATATCGTACTAAGAAGCATTTCATCTAGCATTTAAAGAAAATAACATTAGTTTTTTATTACCTATTCGACTTACGCATACTGCATAGAATTACAGAAATATAAGTGTTAGGCCTAGTGTAGTATTTTTTATTCCTTAAGTAATTTAATTTGTTGAAGCAAAATTTTTGATATACAGGAAAAAGGCAAGTTAAACTAACAACGAATTGTGTTTACATTGCTATAAATCGGCAATACATTAGATAGTGTGTATTTGCTGTTATCAAACTCGCTCAACATCAGTTAGTATTTTCAACCTTACCAGAATTTTAGACTTTAAAGCCAGTCAGCAGCACACTTTGTCTCATGGACTTTCATTCGGCTCCTAGATCCGAATGACGGAATTAACTGTCACCTTTTTAACGCTTCCAAAAATAAAAATGCAGCGAATTTGCAGCGGTATCGCTCTTCGAACATTGGACTCTTCGAAAAGCAGCCCGAAACATTTATCACTAGCAACGCCTAGCTATGTTAGTAAACTTTCTTGTACTTTAATATACTTGTTTATGACTTACTTATCGGATTATCTTCTTTATTACGGTATGAGCTTACATATTACTCATACAGACGATGATAAAATAACACTGAAAATGAAAAGTTTAGGTCTGTACACTCATTAGGGTTCGAATTTGCGTATCTTGCGTGATCAAAAGTGCCGCTTGCATGAAGTAACGACCTCAAAGTTTTGACCGACACGTGTGCGTACATAGATGCCAATATACAAGTTAGGTGGCTAGATAACTCAATAACCGATCTCAAAACACCACCTGGTGTCTATCTCTCGGCTGTACGATCTTGTGTTTAAATTCAGCCAGCATTACTTAAAAGATAACAAAATAAGGTGATATAAGTATACCTATTTGGCCGTATGTTATAGATAGCGACATCTGTAAGCATTTTTATGTACTGTGTGTACTTTTAAGTTGACGCAGACGTCCTTTAACCACGCAACTTTTATTGCACACCAAATTGAGGTAATTTAACGTAAACTTTTCCAATGTATATATATATATATATATATATATATATATATCATATGAGACTGTAAGTTAGATGGTAAGTTAGTTTCGTGTCATTCCTTTGTAACGAATTTCACTAATAATGTGTCATTTTGTGTCACAAATATTGATATAAATTGTAACTATGAGTTATGTAATGGCTATTGAGTTGAAATGTTATTGTTATAGATTCGAATATTACTGTTAGGCCTTTACCGAGTACCACCTAATGTCTTAGGATATTGTTAACCGAATAGGCTTACTTCCATTCATGTATGTTTTTGTAGCTAAGAATTATGAATGTTCTACAGGACGAAAGTTATACACAAGAAAAAAAAAGTAACCAACTGTGTTATTTTCGTGAAGTATTAAAAGCTGCATTATTTTAAAGAGTTTCTTTTCTGAAATGGTCAGGTGGTTAGGGGGCACTTGACTCAATATCTGAGACTCACATGCTCGAATCCCCGGCCCACCAAATACGCTTCAGTCGTGGGTGTGTTTGTGTTATAATGTGACGAATTTCGGTAACAGAGTAGCCCAAGAGTTGGCAGTTGGTGGTGATGACTGGCTGCCTTCCCTCTGGTCTTATACTGCTAAATTAAGGACGGTTAACGCAGATAGCCCTTAAGTAGTTTTGTGAGAAATTCATAAATAAACGAACAAACTTTATGTATGAACAAGTTTGGATAATCTCAAAATATCAGGCTATCAAATTATCAAATCCAGAAAAGTTCGCTTGTTGCAGGTTGTTTTTCTTAACCAAAGGTATAGAGTACTTCACGATACACGGAGCTTAATACTCAAACTACTACTATCAGTATCATCTTGTTGAAAGCTGATATTTCATGTCTGCCTCTCACTCGTGAGAAACTTCACTGTGTCACGTTATCTTACACCTATCTATCTGTACCAATAAATATTTGCTCTTGTAGAATACATGATACTACAGACGTCATGAAGCATGTATGCCAGTTTTTAACTGTGAAAACCAGCTCTGAAAAATGTTCATTGGATAAGCCTAAATGCCAAGTGGTCAAGTTAATGAGGTCTGTATAGAAACTTGTTGATTATTTGACATTTGAACTTCAAAGAGACTATGAATGTAAGTTATACAGAAAATTAGTTTCGTGATACATACATACTTTCAGATCTTGGCCCGGTATTGCCAGATGGGTTAAGGGGTTCGAATCCCTATTGCTCCAAACATGCTCGCTCTTTCAGCCGTGGGGTCGTTATAATGTGACGGTCAATCCCATTATTCGTTGGTAATAGAGTAGTCTTACACTGCTAAGTTAGCGCAGATAGCCCTCGTGTAGCTTTGCGTGAAATTCAAAAACAAACTTTCAAACCAGTCCACTTAATTGGCATACATGATCAAAAAATGAATTATTTTATAAACGTCAACAAAATAACAGAAACTCTCCTTACGTTGTGTATAATTATAACAAAAAAACTATTTTTAGTCTAAGTTATTGTACTTGTTAAGAAATGAATTCAGATGTGTGATTGATCCTTTCAAGTACAAAAACTCGAAAATGCTAAATTACTCAATTTTTATCAGATCACAATCCTTAAATGGAGGTTCGAGCAGTGCTGATAAATATAGTATTTATAAATATTTTTTTTCAATTTTTGTTCTTCTACTGTGGGGCCTGGCATGGCCAAACGAGTTAAGGCATTCGACTCGTAATCCGAGGGTCGCGGGTTCGAATCCCGCTCGCACCAAACATGCTCGCCCTTTCAGCCGTAGGGGCGTTATAACGTGATGGTCAATCCCACTATTCGTTGGTAAAAGAGTAGCCCAAGAATTGGCGGTGGGTGGTGATGACTAGCTGCCTTCCCTCTAGTCTTACACTGCTAAACTAGGGACGGCTAGCACAGTTAGCCCTCGGGTAGCTTTGCGCGAAATTCAAAACAAACAAATCTTGAACTGTCCACTGAAGTGTCTTACAATTACACAAGTGGAGGCATCTATAAACAATCAGGTTTATAATTTGAGATTCTCTCACGTAAACGCGTAAATAACAGCCTAGCTTGTTAAGTGTAAACATCATAGCACAACGACTTCTCCCATTAAAATTTTCTGCGTTCATATTATTATTATTATTCTGTTCGTGTATCCACGTGGTTACACATACTTTGAGTGCAGTAACCTTTAATCAACTCGTCGCTGATTGGTCCGTTTGTATCGATTTACATTGACTACTCCTTCTAAGGCTTACGGCAAACAAACAGTTAAAGCGCATATTTTGAGTTTTCGTTTTTACATTTTCAAACTTAACCCTCTGTTACTTTCATACACACACACACACACAGAAAGTCCCATTCAAGTTAGCAGTTTTTTTTTATGAACTGCACCAAGGATTAGGAACAACAGAAGATATATAAATCTATGAAAAAAAATGTAAACTACTTCCCTTCTAGAAAACTATGGTGTATCGATTTGTGCCTTTCTTAAAACTATGGTGTATCGATTTGTGCCTTTCTTAAAACTATGGTGTATCGACTTGTACCTTTCTTAAAACTATGGTGTATCGATTTGTACCTTTCTTAAAACTATGGTGTATCGATTTGTGCCTTTCTTAAAACTATGGTGTATCGATTTGTGCCTTTCTTAAAACTATGGTGTATCGATTTGTACCTTTCTTAAAACTATGGTGTATCGATTTGTGTCTTTCTTAAAACTATGGTGTATCGATTTGTATTTTTCTTAAAACTATGGTGTATCGATTTGTGTCTTTCTTAAAACTATGGTGTATCGATTTGTGCCTTTCTTAAAACTATGGTGTATCGACTTGTGCCTTTCTTAAAACTATGGTGTATCGATTTGTGTCTTTCTTAAAACTATGGTGTATCGATTTGTAACTTTCTTAAAACTATGGTGTATCGATTTGTGCCTTTCTTAAAACTATGGTGTATCGATTTGTACCTTTCTTAAAACTATGGTGTATCGATTTGTGTCTTTCTTAAAACTATGGTGTATCGATTTGTATTTTCTTAAAACTATGGTGTATCGATTTGTGTCTTTCTTAAAACTATGGTGTATCGATTTGTATTTTTCTTAAAACTATGGTGTATCGATTTGTGCCTTTCTTAAAACTATGGTGTATCGATTTGTAACTTTCTTAAAACTATGGTGTATCGATTTGTACCTTTCTTAAAACTATGGTGTATCGATTTGTGCCTTTCTTAAAACTATGGTGTATCGATTTGTGCCTTTCTTAAAACTATGGTGTATCGACTTGTACCTTTCTTAAAACTATGGTGTATCGATTTGTACCTTTCTTAAAACTATGGTGTATCGATTTGTGCCTTTCTTAAAACTATGGTGTATCGATTTGTGCCTTTCTTAAAACTATGGTGTATCGATTTGTACCTTTCTTAAAACTATGGTGTATCGATTTGTGTCTTTCTTAAAACTATGGTGTATCGATTTGTGTCTTTCTTAAAACTATGGTGTATCGATTTGTATTTTTCTTAAAACTATGGTGTATCGATTTGTGTCTTTCTTAAAACTATGGTGTATCGATTTGTGTCTTTCTTAAAACTATGGTGTATCGATTTGTATTTTTCTTAAAACTATGGTGTATCGATTTGTGTCTTTCTTAAAACTATGGTGTATCGATTTGTATTTTTCTTAAAACTATGGTGTATCGATTTGTGCCTTTCTTAAAACTATGGTGTATCGACTTGTGCCTTTCTTAAAACTATGGTGTATCGATTTGTAACTTTCTTAAAACTATGGTGTATCGATTTGTACCTTTCTTAAAACTATGGTGTATCGATTTGTACCTTTCTTAAAACTATGGTGTATCGATTTATGCCTTTCTTAAAACTATGATGTATCGATTTGTGCCTTTCTTAAAACTATGGTGTATCGATTTGTGCCTTTCTTAAAACTATGGTGTATCGATTTGTGCCTTTCTTAAACTATGGTGTATCGATTCGTGTCTTTCTTAAAACTATGGTGTATCGATTTGTACCTTTCTTAAAACTATGGTGTATCGATTTGTGCCTTTCTTAAAACTATGGTGTATCGACTTGTGCCTTTCTTAAAACTATGGTGTATCGATTTGTAACTTTCTTAAAACTATGGTGTATCGATTTGTGCCTTTCTTAAAACTATGGTGTATCGATTTGTGCCTTTCTTAAAACTATGGTGTATCGACTTGTACCTTTCTTAAAACTATGGTGTATCGATTTGTACCTTTCTTAAAACTATGGTGTATCGATTTGTGCCTTTCTTAAAACTATGGTGTATCGATTTGTGCCTTTCTTAAAACTATGGTGTATCGATTTGTACCTTTCTTAAAACTATGGTGTATCGATTTGTGTCTTTCTTAAAACTATGGTGTATCGATTTGTATTTTTCTTAAAACTATGGTGTATCGATTTGTGCCTTTCTTAAAACTATGGTGTATCGATTTATGCCTTTCTTAAAACTATGGTGTATCGATTTGTGCCTTTCTTAAAACTATGGTGTATCGATTTGTGCCTTTCTTAAAACTATGGTGTATCGATTTGTACCTTTCTTAAAACTATGGTGTATCGATTTGTGTCTTTCTTAAAACTATGGTGTATCGATTTGTGTCTTTCTTAAAACTATGGTGTATCGATTTGTATTTTTCTTAAAACTATGGTGTATCGATTTGTGTCTTTCTTAAAACTATGGTGTATCGATTTGTATTTTTCTTAAAACTATGGTGTATCGATTTGTGCCTTTCTTAAAACTATGGTGTATCGATTTGTAACTTTCTTAAAACTATGGTGTATCGATTTGTACCTTTCTTAAAACTATGGTGTATCGATTTGTGCCTTTCTTAAAACTATGGTGTATCGATTTGTGCCTTTCTTAAAACTATGGTGTATCGACTTGTACCTTTCTTAAAACTATGGTGTATCGATTTGTACCTTTCTTAAAACTATGGTGTATCGATTTGTGCCTTTCTTAAAACTATGGTGTATCGATTTGTGCCTTTCTTAAAACTATGGTGTATCGATTTGTACCTTTCTTAAAACTATGGTGTATCGATTTGTGTCTTTCTTAAAACTATGGTGTATCGATTTGTGTCTTTCTTAAAACTATGGTGTATCGATTTGTATTTTCTTAAAACTATGGTGTATCGATTTGTGTCTTTCTTAAAACTATGGTGTATCGATTTGTGTCTTTCTTAAAACTATGGTGTATCGATTTGTATTTTTCTTAAAACTATGGTGTATCGATTTGTGTCTTTCTTAAAACTATGGTGTATCGATTTGTATTTTCTTAAAACTATGGTGTATCGATTTGTGCCTTCTTAAAACTATGGTGTATCGATTTGTGCCTTTCTTAAAACTATGGTGTATCGATTTGTACCTTTCTTAAAACTATGGTGTATCGATTTGTGTCTTTCTTAAAACTATGGTGTATCGATTTGTATTTTTCTTAAAACTATGGTGTATCGATTTGTGCCTTTCTTAAAACTATGGTGTATCGATTTATGCCTTTCTTAAAACTATGGTGTATCGATTTGTGCCTTTCTTAAAACTATGGTGTATCGATTTGTGCCTTTCTTAAAACTATGGTGTATCGATTTGTGCCTTTCTTAAACTATGGTGTATCGATTTGTGTCTTTCTTAAAACTATGGTGTATCGATTTGTACCTTTCTTAAAATTATGGTGTATCGATTTGTGCCTTTCTTAAAACTATGGTGTATCGACTTGTGCCTTTCTTAAAACTATGGTGTATCGATTTGTGCCTTTCTTAAAACTATGGTGTATCGATTTGTGCCTTTCTTAAAACTATGGTGTATCGATTTGTGCCTTTCTTAAACTATGGTGTATCGATTTGTGTCTTTCTTAAAACTATGGTGTATCGATTTGTACCTTTCTTAAAACTATGGTGTATCGATTTGTGCCTTTCTTAAAACTATGGTGTATCGATTCTTAACGTATTCATCAAACTGTTGTTTATTTGTTTATGGCCATTGCTTCCTTTTATTTTCCATCAGGGATTAATTTTTATGTGAAAAAGATTTATTTAACTAGTTATTAATATATATCAGAATTGCTGGTATGGGCATTAACACTTTCAGTTTAACTAGATATTAAACAAGAAGTGAGGAAGCAATATGGCGGTTTTTTTTCTAAGAAAATTGAACTATTTTAGGTAATTTTTAAAGACATTTTCAATATTTTTGTAGCCATGAAAGTCCAGTCACCAGGAATAAGTCAACATAATGGACCACCAAGAGGCCATAACCAATACAATGGACCACCGAGAGGCCATAGCCAACACAATGGATCACCAAGAGGCCACACTATTTATCACGTTCCCAAGGAAAAACTTTCCAGAGCTTTGTTCCTAAAGATATGGTTTGGAACTATCGTTTTCCTCTTTGTTGCTGGTGTCATTTTGCTCGTCCTGGGAGTTGTTTTTTGGCAAACGGGTCTTGCACTCTTTCTTGGTGGTCTCTTTTGTTTAACTCTTGCTGTTCTGACGTTGGCCGTATACTTTTGGTATCTTCGTTGGCGAAAGACTGGAGTTGTCGACAAGAGAAGATACGAGCAAAATACGATATCTACTATTGGGAATCCTGAGTTATACACCCCAGCCCCTACAACTCAAATCTGACTATCCTATGGGACCTCTTCTCATTATGACTCTTCCCAGAACCAAGCATTTTCCATCATCCCATCCACTAGGTGACGCTGCTGTAGAATCAACTCCTGATATTTATAGAAAAATGTAAGTATATGAAGAAAATAATTTTGTGTACTTCTCACCTAAATATCTTATTTGTTAATAACATAAATAAAATTCATAAGGATTAAAATACACTTGCTTAATCTGATTTATATCCAAACATCTGTTGTTCAAGAAGTATATTAGTTTGTTTGTAGTTAAGCGCAAAGCTACATAAAGGGCTATCTGTGCTCTACCTACCACGGTTATCGAAACCCGGTTTCTATCCTTGTAAGTCCGTATAAAAATTGGCCTGGCATGGCCAAGCGCGTAAGGCGTGCGACTCGTAATCCGAGGGTCGCGGGTTCGCTCCCGCGTCGCGCTAAACATGCTCGCC
Organism: Tachypleus tridentatus; assembly: GCF_004210375.1. NCBI lineage: Eukaryota > Metazoa > Arthropoda > Merostomata > Xiphosura > Limulidae > Tachypleus > Tachypleus tridentatus. The sequence continues at coordinate 14,109,194 of NC_134833.1, forward strand.
CTCCCAGCCGTGGGGGCGTATAATGTGACGGTCAATCCCACTATTCGTTGGTAAAAGAGTAGCCCAAGAGTTGTCGGTGGGTGGTGATGACTAGCTGCCTTCCCTCTAGTCTTACACTGCTAAATTAGGGACGGCTAGCACAGATAGCCCTCGAGTAGCTTTGTGCGAAATTCCAAAAACAAAAACAAACAAACCGTATAAAATTCAGTAGTGAAACATAAAGTGTCTAGACTGTTATTGTGTCTGACGAAGGCCAGCCGACCTGATGCGCCCTAATATTAGGCTAAAGCCTCTCCGACACTGAAGAAACCAGATGTAATATGGTTGACATATTATAGCCTATTCTCATTTACTTTCACTTATGGGCTTTTAGAATATGTACTTGTATACAGAATGACATAAGTTTTTAAGTTTCGATTCAACTTTACAATCATATCTTGGTGTTCTTTTCTACAGTCGCTTACATTATCAGTAATCTCACACGTGGTACCTGAAACAATTAGTACCTGTTTAGTGTAAACATTTCTGTTATATTTTTGAGCTCATAATTTTCACAGATGAAACTCATTCATTTCTTCCTTTTCAACAGAAGAATTATAGTATCATGCTGGTACAGCGGTAAGTCTACGAATTTACAACGATAAATTCAGATAAACCGACGTGGCTTTGCCATAAGAAAACACACACATACATACTAGGATTATAAAGTGTTTTTTCCCCACGCCGCGATTATGATTTTTTTTTCTACGAAACAATTATGAAATTTTTTTAATGCTAGGATTATAAAGTTTTTTTTTCCTACGTCAGGATTATAAAGTTTGTTTTTCCTACGTCAGGATTATAGTGTTTTTTTTCCTACGTCAGGATTATAAAGTGTTTTTTCCTACGTCAGGATTATAAAGTTTGTTTTTCCTACGTCAGGATTATAGTGTTTTTTTTCCTACGTCAGGATTATAGTGTTTTTTTTCCTACGTCAGGATTATAAAGTGTTTTTTTCCTACGTCAGGATTATAAAGTGTTTTTTTCCTACGTCAGGATTATAAAGTTTGTTTTTCCTACGTCAGGATTATGGTGTTTTTTTCCCTACGTCAGGATTATAAAGTGTTTTTTTTCCTACGTCAGGATTATAAAGTGTTTTTTCCTACGTCAGGATTATAAAGTTTGTTTTTCCTACGTCAGGATTATAGTGTTTTTTTTCCTACGTCAGGATTATAGTGTTTTTTTTCCTACGTCAGAATTATAAAGTGTTTTTTCCTACGTCAGGATTATAAAGTTTGTTTTTCCTACGTCAGGATTATAGTGTTTTTTTTCCTACGTCAGGATTATAGTGTTTTTTTTCCTACGTCAGAATTATAAAGTTTGTTTTTCCTACGTCAGGATTATAGTGTTTTTTTCCTACGTCAGGATTATAGTGTTTTTTTTCCTACGTCAGGATTATAAAGTGTTTTTTTCCTACGTCAGGATTATAAAGTTTGTTTTTCCTACGTCAGGATTATAGTTTTTTTTTTCCTACGTCAGGATTATAAAGTGTTTTTTTTCCTACGTCAGGATTATAAAGTTTGTTTTTCCTACGTCAGGATTATAAAGTGTTTTTTTCCTACGTCAGGATTATAAAGTTTGTTTTTCCTACGTCAGGATTATAAAGTGTTTTTTTCCTACGTCAGGATTATAAAGTTTGTTTTTCCTACGTCAGGATTATAAAGTTTGTTTTTCCTACGTCAGGATTATAAAGTTTTTGTTTGTCTTGTTATTTAAATGTTTAATGTTTTATTTGCTTTTTGTTAATTTATTTTGGTCATTAAATTTGTTATGTTTCTTGTCAAACCTTTTCTTCAATTTTTAATTCTGGCACTTTAAGAAATTATTTTTCTGTGCCTTAACTTTCAGAGGTTAGAGGGTTCTTTTTGTTTTTTAACCTAAATGTTATCCCGTTTGTTTGTTTGTTTTTAGTATAAAACTGCAGAATGAGTTATTTGTGCTTTGTTCAACGCAGGAAATCGAACACCGAATTTTAACGTGTCAATAATTATTCACACTTTCCGCTGAGAGACTATAAATTCATTCTTCAACACTGTGTTTCTAAACGTAATTTAAGATATTTTTAATCGGAAGGTCTTAAGAAGTATGACTGTTACCAAGCGACCTGTTATAAAGCGACCTCTATCTTTTTACTAGATTTAGTTCGTTAAATAATTAATCATATCAGTTTTTATTGGACACAGTTGTCACTTCATTGGCATCTAACGTCTCTAACAAAACGAGTATTCGTTGTGAAACTGTTTTCAGGTATCAGCAACAATATGAAATTACGACTATTATAAAAAAAAATGCACATACCAATCACAACGACAACAACGGCTGGTATTGTGTGTTTATGCCGCCACAAGAGTCAATTGTGTTAAAAGCTCACACAAAATTTGTTTTGTTGCGAAATAACATTTTTTTGTGTGTTTATTTACAACGCAATTATGTTTATAGAATATATATTTGGCTCGCAATCAAATGTTGCTGGTATGTTTTTCTTACCTTGACGTAATATAATACCCTCCTCTACCCCCAACGTGCACGAAATAACGTTCCGGAACCTCATATCTACTTCTGGCTATTGAACTGGTTGTCATATAATGAAGGCATCTGTAAACGTCAAGGTCAAATAAGCACCAGAAATACACTTAACTGGGTTCTGAAGGGTAGGACGCCATACTGAATTTTTATTTTGTTTTCTTTCCGAATCACTTTATCAACAGGGTGGAGATTGCCTTCAAGGATACGTACAATAAACATCTAAAGATATATTAAATAATGTGATCTGAATTTTCCAGGTAATTATAAAGGTAACTATGAACATTATATGATATTCTACACTTATATTGAGTTATTTTTATTATAAGTGTTAAACTTGTGTTGGTAATAAAATAAATTATATGAATAGTTTATTTTTGGGGTGGGAGGGAATATATTATATTATACAGTATTCCCTCGCTATTCGCGGGGGTTACGTTCTTTACAACCCCCCCCCCCCGCGAATAGCGAAAAACCGCGAATATTGGATTAAGTTTTAAAACTTCTATGTATGAGATTATATACGGTACTAAATGCTTCCCAGACACTTTCTAAAGACACTCTTACTCATTAATACAGTAATAATGTAGTAATACTGCATGCAGTCATGTATTTCACTAATGTAGTAATGATAATGTAAACACATTTTAATTTTGTACTGCAACAATATTTTAATCAAAAAGAAACGTACATAGTATAGTTACCCATACTGTATTACTGTACCGTAAAGTCATTTTCTATGCGTACAACACATGTATTAGAATTGACAGAAAGTGGAACAAATTTAAAGGCAAACTTAGACAGATAAATACAGTACGCACAGTTCAGGTAATAATAATACAGTACAGTACAATTCAGTAATAATTGTTCGATAAAGACGTCAATCGATAAAACTGCTTGAGAGAGTAAATACAGACATACCCTCGAAAAGCGCTTTTAGTTTCTATGACCTACAAAAACCTGGTTTACCGAGCATTCGTTTTTATGACGTTAGCCCGGTATACCGGCATACGATGCGATAGGGTTAAGAGCCTAACCCGCGAATATGCGGGGCCGCGAATGGGGAACCGCGAATAGGTGAGGGTATACTGTATATCATTATATTATATTTATATAGAAGTAATCAAACATAACATTAAAAATTCTCACTAAGTTGATTTGAATTTTCCATTATGCCTTTTGTACTAAATCATTGTCTCTAAGTAAGTATTTTGTGTGTTTTTTAATTTCGCGCAAAGCTACATGAGAGCTATCTTCGCTAGCCGTCCCTAATTTTGCAGTGTAAGACTAGAAGGAAGGCAGCTAATCATCACCACCCACCGCCAACTCTTGAGCTACTCTTTTACCAACGAATAATAAGATTGACCAGTTGAAAGGGCGAGCATATTAGGTGTGACGGGGATTCAAACCCGCGACCCTAAAATTACAAGTCTAGTGTTCTAACCACCTGGCCATACCATAGTAAGTGCCCTTAAGTAAGTGAGTCTACGTTTGTTATTTAAAGGCTGAGAAATACAAAATAATATTTACGTCGTTTGCAACTATTGTTAGTAAAACACAACACCGAATTCTCACCACAAACAAGTTATAACACATCACCTTCAGAATAACACATACACACAAAATGTTGTGTTATTTCCCTAGAGACGCTGTTTACGACGGGAAATTCTATTAGGATGTAACAAATATGTTTGGAATGAACATTCTCCAAATAAAGCGGACGTTCGACTTGACCTATCGTCCTAGAAACGTTCATTTTGAATACAATGGAATAGGTATCAGACAAACCGTATTTTCTACCGTGGATTTCCGTTATAGATATGTGCGATACACAAGCACACACTTTTGTGAGGGAAAAGGTGTTTTCTTTTATTTTTTAGGGACGCATTTAGAACAATGTGTTTTCTTTACCAAGCATATGACTCCAACAATTCGAATTAAATGCTCGTACAATTACCAGTATGAAATCGTTTGTTGTAAAACGAACAAAATATTTATACCAAATGAGACCAGTCGTCGTAGCTATATAAGCAAGATCGAATTAAGGGTTTTATTGTTCCTCGGCTTTTCAACTTATAGAGACCCCTTCGAGATAGAACCTCTAGGTGCAATATATTTATAGTCATAACTTCAGACCTAATTAGTGTGAGGTCCTAGACTTCAGTCCGGCAAGCCCATGACTTAATCCGCGGTTGTATGTAAGTGCCTTTTTCATAAGCCATGAATGCCCCCTCCTCCACCTTGGGTCAACGGTAAGCTTACGAACTTACAACGCAAAAATCCGAAGTTCGATTCTCCTTGATGTACAAAACAGATAAACCAACATGGTTTTGTGTTAAAAGAAACACACGCACGCACACACACACACGAAAATAAAATAACTATTGTTTTTGCTGTTCGAAGAAACATGAGAACTGAACGCCAGCGGTATACGTCATTCAGAAAATATTACGATTATTGTCTAATTTAACAGCTTATGAATGAAAGTAAAACAGTAACATGTCAACCATATTGTTTCTGCTTTATCCAATGTTGTATCGGCTTTTCGAACGATACCAAGGTACTCAGTAGGTTTATTGGTGAATTGTGTGTCTTTTCATTTATGTTTTTCTTTCCAAAGAATAGCGCATGGTCGTCAAGGTTACAGGAAGAGTTCATACAGAACTTGTTGTTAAATGTACAGCTTTACAATGGGCTATTTACGATGTACCCACCAGAGGTATCGAAACCCGGTTATAGGGTTGTAAAACTTCAGAGGTATCGCTGAGCCACTGGATAAAGGAACAAAATTACAAAACATTATGACTTTGTTGAGGATTGCTGTTTACGAAGTCGGTGTTTAGATTTACGAAATGTGCTAAAACATTTTAGTTATCAGCAATAATTAAAACAAACAAACAAACTTATGAATATCTTTGTGATTAGGACTAGTCCTGTGGATCCTTTTTACTTTCAACTTATAGTTCTCTCAGAAAACTGAGCATTCGCCAACTAAACAACTAACTTAACGAAGTATTTAAGAAACGTGATTCCAAAACAACTCCAAATTCAAGCGATATCGAGTTACACAGTATGCTTACTAATATGTTTTCTTTAAGTTTAGAATTTATAATGTTTTGGGTGTTAAGAATATACACTGCTGTCCAAAATCTTAAGACCAATGAACATAAAGAAAAAATATGCATTTTACGTTGTTAGACTCAACCACTTATTTGAGTAGAGCTTCGAAAGATGAAAATACATGGGTTTGATCAGGTTGATGGTTAAATTTGAAATTTGTGAATAAAAAATTGTTTATATAAATTAGTTGGCCCAGCATCGCCAGGTAGTTAGGATGCTCGACTGGTAATCTGAAGGTTACGAGTTTGAATACCTGTCACCCCAAACATGCTCGCCCTATAAGCCATGGGGGCTTTATAAAGTGACGGTCAATCCCACCACTGGTTGGTGAAAGACTAGCCCAAGAGTTTGCCGTGGGTGGTGACGATTAGCTGCCTTCCTTCTAGTCTTACACTGCTAAATTAGAGACGCCTAGTTCAGACAGCCCTCGTGCAGCTTTGTGCGAAATTTAAAAGGAAGAAAGAAAGAAACAAAAACTAATTATTATGTGTAAGCTTTTGGTGGTTCGGCGGTAAGCATAAGGGCTTATAACTCAAATTTTGATTTCCACAGTTGGCAGAGCACAGATAGCTTATTGTGTAGTTTTGCGCTTAACAACAAACAACATCAAAAACAAACAATGAAAGTGACTTCAATTATTTGTCCTGCGATCGGCTTATGGACTTAACAACGCTAATATACAGGGTTGGATTCTGCTCGATGGACATAACCCATTGTGTAGCTTTGCACTCAACAAACGTATCTTATGTACACAATAATTTTGAAAGTAAAATCTGTATCCTGTACTTCGGAAGTTTCATTTTTATTTCAAGTTAAGACGTATGAAAAAATTACTATTTATATCAAATATTTACAACCATGCGTGTATAAATATGATTGTTATATGTGTGATTTGTACGAACTATTTTATTCACTTTCTCTTCACAAATTCCTACAACCACTAAGCTCGAGGCTGACAAACCTAAAAGAACTGAGCAGCTGCGGGCGATTAAACTTGTCTAGTATGGTTTATCTTCCCTCTCCACACATTAATTATTTTAGCTCAGTCTCATGAGATGAGTTCGTATTTATCAGGTAAAAGGCCTTCTGCAACAAGACACTGATAAGGGTTGGTGTGTTTATTTATTCCGAACATTTGTTCAGAACTACACAAGGTTTACAAGTTGTGCTAGCAGTCTCTAAATTTGAACTGATACACAGTATCGAACAGATAAGACAACTAGTACCCATAATCAATGTTTGGGCTACTCTAATGAATAATGTATATCATTGGGCAATCACTATTCTAATGTGCAGCCACGAAAACGGAGCGCTTTGTGTTGTTGTTTTGATAATGAGACTCAAACCTAGAACCCTCATAGTTCAGTATGTTAGCTACTAAGCTAGACTTGGTACACTGTAGAGGAAATGGAACCATAATATTTTGTTTAGCCAAGTAGCCTTAGTAAGTTACTAACGCGTTTACGTTGGCGCTAAAGAATCATATCAACAGGAAAAAAAGTGTTCAGACATACAGGGTGTTCGGAAAGTCACTATGCACTTATATATTTATTAACAGACAAAACTTCAGAGTGACTTTCCGAACACCCTTTGCTTTATGTTTTGAATAAAAACAACACGCTTTTGAGTGAATGTTTATTTTTTAGCTAAGTGTAATGTTTCACTAAGTAGTTTTTTTGCCTGTTTATGTCACACAGTAAAGGTTTTTTTTCTCTATATCCCACAGATACCCTTTAAAATCACGCAATAAAAATCATCCTCCATTAGCAAGTGTCGAAACATTGTCACCTTCACTGACGTCATCGGTTGTGAGCATCGATACTGCCATCTAGCGTTACCACAAAGAACATAACACCTGCTTCCTGTTATAAATGTTAAATTAATCGTTTCATCAAGTAATAATATCAAATAGAGAAAATAAAAAGACCATCAGTTTCTAGAACGCCGTTAACTACATGCATTAGGTCTTCTAGGAGTTTAAAAGTAGATATTTGTTGTTAGAGATTACTGTAAGAACCAGAACTTGCATCCCTACAAAATCATACAATAATAAATTAGTTTATATGACAATCTTCGGGTTCCAATATTTTGTGCTAATCTGAAGGACGCGACATAATTTTTTCATAGCTTATACGTCATTTATGTAAATATGCCTGCCTTTTATAACATTATGATGTACTTTAAATGTGCATCAACTTTTCTACACTTGATTTACGCTACATAAACATTTATTTCTCAGCTTTTCTATGTGAAACTAGTACCTGAGAAGTGACTTTATATAGTAAGTACTATTTTTTTTGTTTGTAGGAGCATGACGGAAAAATTACTTTCAAAATGAAATCGATTAAAAATGTAAACATATATTTTTTCAAATTTTTCTTTATTAAGTCTTATTTATTAATATCTTTGAGAGCTTTTATGTTTCGGGATTATTAATTTTAATCAAAGTATGGCCTGAAACTTTATCATTTTACCATGTTTGAAAGTTCATGATTTTATTGTGATGTTACCAAATAAAACGTATTACCGTATGTGTATATATATATGTATATATATATTGCAGTTAAATGGTGAGGACTAATTTTGTATCATTATAAATATTTATACATATATAAGAAAATCAAATACATAGCCTTTGTTATAAAACAAAGTATACTTAAGGTATCCATGAATGTATACGCATTATGTACTTAGCTTTCAACAAACCAAACATGGTTATACATATAATACAAACAATGGGAGGAAAGTAAAACGTACATTATTAAGAAAGATATTTTGGAAACAGATTCCACATTGTGGAATGAAAGATACAACTCCCATAGACTCCATTCGCTAGCCTCACATATAAGTGGGAGGAAGGGAATATTAAACATAAATAGCAGATAAGGACACACCAACTCAGGACGTCTATGCTTAAATCTACCAGTCACCGTCTACAATCATTCGTGGGAAAAGAAATAAGAAAAATGAAACATCTTACTAAAACAGGGCCACTGAAGGTAATGGATAAACCTATTTCTTAAAATTGGCATTCAAACTCATAAATCACAAAATATTCCTATAACTGAACAGAAAAATGCAAAGATGCCTCGATTAAAACTGAGTATTATGAAAAAAACAGAGGACAACATTTCTCCCTTTATTTCAAAATACTAGCAGAAAAACAACATAAACACGCTTTTCTTTGTGTGATTTCACGCAACGTTGTCACAGGGTTATCAGTGCTATCTATCTTTAATTTTGAAGCGACAGGTTAAATGTGGGACAATTAGTCGAAACTACTCACCACCAAATTATGTGAAACTAAATACTGTAACGTTTATAACGCATCCACGGCTCCAAAGTTTGAAACACTAATCACTAGGTGGCACTCGGCCCAATAAAGAAACACTTCCAAATTCCACCGTTGTTAACATAATATTAAAATACAGTTATTACCTACGTGTTTAACCTTCATTTTGTTCTCCGCGAGTTCGAATCTCCGTAGCACCAAACATGTTCGCCCTTTCAGCCGTGGGGATGTTGTAATGTACGATCAATTCCAGTATTCGTCGGTAAAAGAGTAGTCCAAGAGTTGACGGTTGGTGGTGATGAATAGCTGCCTTCTTTTTAGTGTAACACTGCTAAATTAAAGACGGCTAGTTCGGATGACACTCGTGCAGCTTTGCGCGAAATTCAAAACAAACAAACAGAAGTAAATAACCTGATGCTGAACCAACTTGATCACCATCCAAGCGGATGGGTCAAATAACTCAAGAACGAACCAGCTATTACTCTAAGTTCTAAGTTAATTTGCTATTGAAAATACTTTAGATACTCACTGATCGAGAAAACAAATATATCCGGAGGGGCACTCAGTAGAGCACACACCTCTGTCACGCAGCGTTGAAAATATTTGGCTCTCAAAAACAAAAACAAAACAAAAAAGAATATGTTTTTGCATATTAAAAATTTTCAACGAACACACATAAATTCTGGCGGGAAAGTGAGATATAATATCCTACATATTTCCACCCAGATTAATCAAACTCTGAACATTTATGACTGAGATATAGTGTGAAAAATCGGTCCCTATGCCAACACATAGAAACTGTTACAATTTTCATCACTTTACAGCGACCATGATTCACAAAAAAACTAAACACCTCTACATTGGTCTATAATCCAAATCCATACGATGTTTTGCCCAAATCCATTTAGCCGTTTTCGAGAAATCCTGTAGGGCAACAGACATACATACAGGGATATGGATATTGAACAATGACCTCTACGTTGTAATGTGGTACGAATGGCCTTAAATTGGCTAGTATTAGGTATATTCAAACAGGATGTCCTCTATTACAACATATTTATTTTACATACAGAAGCATTTTGTAAACCACAAAATCTGATAATGTTCATTTTATTAATGTTTAAAGTTCACACATTTAGACTATCGAAAATAATCTAACATTATCTAAGTAAGATAACAAAACGAAATGAAACGCAACAAGAAGTGTTTTAAAATAACAAACTCACGAAAACCACTTAAACGGTCGCCATATTTACTGTAAGAAAATTCACAGACGACGTAAAAAAAATAAAATTATTAAAGCTAATGTATCTTTCTACTCCATGTTAAGTACAAAAGTAGCGACATGCACGTGGGTTCTATTTCTCAGTTCAACTCAATAACTACTCGTAAATTGCAAACATTTTCTTCATTGTAAACTATAAATAATTAATGAAACGATCAAACAATACAGACAAACACTTTAGACGAAAATATGATTTCTTCATTTAGAAATTAATTATACTCTGTCTCATAACAATTTATTAATGAATAATGAAGCCCAGCATGGCTAAGTGGGTTAAGGCGTTCGACTCGTAATCCGAGGGTTGCGGGTTCGAATCCCGGTTGCACCAAACATGCTCGCCTTTTCAGTCGTGGGGGCGTTATAATGTGACTGTAAATTCTACTATTTGTTGGTAAAAAAGTAGTCCAAGAGTTGTCGCTGGGTGGTGATGACTAGCTGCCTTCCCTCTAGTCTTACACTGCTAAATTAGGGACGACTAGCGCATTTAGCCCTGGTGTAGCTTTTCGCGAAATTCACAAACAACCAAAATGAATAATCGGAACACAATAAACATCTGTTTCTATTTGAAACTCTTGCAGCTCTGAAATCGCCCATGAAAAGAAATTCGGAGAAAAGGTCAAAGTTATATATTTATGTACGAGTGTGAAACAAAGAATATCCGGTATGAGATCATATGCATTGATATTAGTATGGTTGGAACGTCCTCAATATCCATTGATATTAGTATGGTTGGAACGTCCTCAATATCCACTGATATTAGTATGGTTGGAACGTCCTCAATATCCATTGATATTAGTATGGTGGGAACGTCCTCAATAACCACTGATATTAGTATGGGCAGAAGGTCCTCAATATCCATTGATATTAGTATGGTTAGAACGTCCTCAATAACCACTGATATTAGTATGGGTAGAAGGTCCTCAATAACCACTGATATTAGTATGGATAGAAGGTCTTCAACAACCACTAATATTAGTATGGTTAGAAGGTCCTCAATAACCACTGATATTAGTATGGTTAGAACCTCCTCAATAAACACTGATATTAGTATGGTTAGAAGGTTCTCAATAACCACTGATATCAGTATGGTTACAAGGTCCTCAATAACCACTGATATTAGTATGGTTAGAACGTCCTCAATAAACACTGATATTAGTATGGGTAGAACGTCCTCAATAACCACTGATATTAGTATGATTACAAGGTCCTCAATAACCACTGATATTAGTATGGTTGGAACGTCCTCAATATCCATTGATATTAGTATGGTTGGAACGTCCTCAATATCCACTGATATTAGTATGGTTGGAACGTCCTCAATATCCATTGATATTAGTATGGTGGGAACGTCCTCAATAACCACTGATATTAGTATGGGCAGAAGGTCCTCAATATCCATTGATATTAGTATGGTTAGAACGTCCTCAATAACCACTGATATTAGTATGGGTAGAAGGTCCTCAATAACCACTGATATTAGTATGGATAGAAGGTCTTCAACAACCACTAATATTAGTATGGTTAGAAGGTCCTCAATAACCACTGATATTAGTATGGTTAGAACCTCCTCAATAAACACTGATATTAGTATGGTTAGAAGGTTCTCAATAACCACTGATATCAGTATGGTTACAAGGTCCTCAATAACCACTGATATTAGTATGGTTAGAACGTCCTCAATAAACACTGATATTAGTATGGTTAGAAGGTCCTCAATAACCACTGATATTAATATGGTTAGAACGTCCTCAATAGACACTGATATTAGAATGGGTAGAACGTCCTCAATAACCACTGATATTAGTATGGTTAGAAGGTTCTCAATAACCACTGATATTTGTATGGTTACAAAGTCCTCAATAACCACTGATATTAGTATGGTTACAAAGTCCTCAATAACCACTGATATTAATATGGTTAGAACGTCCTCAATAACTGCTGATATTAGTATGGTTAGAAGGTCCTCAATAACCACTGGTATTAATATGGTTAGAACGTCCTCAATAACCACTGATATTAGTATGGGTAGAACGTCCTCAATAACCACTGATATCAGTATGGTTTGAAGGTCCTCAATAACCACTGATATTATTATGGGTAGAACGTCTTCAATAAACACTGACATTAGTATGGTTAGAAGGTCCTCAATAACCACTGATATTAGTATGGTTAGAACGTCCTCAATAACCACTGATATTAGTATGATAGAAGGTGCTCAATAACCACTGATATTAGTATGGGGAAACGTCCTCAATAACCACTGATATTAGTATGGAGAAACGTTCTCAATAACCACTGATATTAGTATGGGTAGAAGGTCCTCAATAAACACTGATATTACTATGGTTAGAAGGTCTTCAATAAACACTGATAATAGTATGGGGAAACGTCCTCAATAACCACCGATATTAGTATAGTTAGAAAGTCCTCAATAACCACTGATATCAGTATAGTTAGAAGGTCCTCAATAACCACTGATATTATTATGATTGAAGGTGCTCAATAATCACTGTTATTAGTATGGGTAAACGTCCTCAATAAAAACTGATATTAGTATGGGTAGAACATCCTCAATAACCACTGATATTTGTATGGTTAGAAGGTCCTCAATAACCACTGATATTAGTATGGTTAGAACGTCCTCAATGAACACTGATATCAGTATGGTTAGAAGGTCCTCAATAACCACTAATATTAGTATGGTTAGAACGTCCTCAATAAACACCGATATTACTATGGTTAGAACGTCCTCAATAAACACTGATATTAGTATGGGTAGAACGTCCTCAATAACCACTGATATCAGTATGATTACAAGGTCCTCAATAACCACTGATATTAGTATGGTTAGAAGGTCCTCAATAACCACTGATATTAGTATGGGTAGAAGATCCTCAATAACCACTGATATTAATTAGTATGGTTAGAAGGTCCTCAATAACCACTGATATTAGTATGGGTAGAACGTCCTCAATAACCACTGATATTAATATGGTTAGAAGGTCCTCAATAACCACTGATATTAGTATGGTTAGAAGGTCCTCAATAACCACTGATATTAGTATGGTTAGAAGGTCCTCAATAACCACTGATATTTGTATGGTTACAAAGTCCTCAATAACCACTGATATTAGTATGGTTACAAAGTCCTCAATAACCACTGATATTAATATGGTTAGAACCTCCTCAATAAACACTGATATTAGTATGGTTAGAAGGTTCTCAATAACCACTGATATTAGTATGGTTACAAGGTCCTCAATAACCACTGATATTAGTATGGTTAGAACGTCCTCAATAAACACTGATATTAGTATGGGTAGAACGTCCTCAATAACCACTGATATTAGTATGATTACAAGGTCCTCAATAACCACTGATATTAGTATGGTTAGAAGGTCCTCAATAACCACTGATATTTGTATGGTTACAAAGTCCTCAATAACCACTGATATTAGTATGGTTACAAAGTCCTCAAATAACACTGATATTAGTATGGGTAGAACGTCGTCAATAACCACTGATATTAGTATGGTTAGAAGGTCCTCAATAACCACTGATATTAGTATGGGTAGAAGATCCTCAATAACCACTGATATTAATTAGTATGGGTAGAACGTCCTCAATAACCACTGATATTAATATGGTTAGAAGGTCCTCAATAACCACTATATTGGTTAGATGGTCCAGTGAGATGCAGTTATGCCATCCCAAGCTTTGGATATCTAAAGTGGGATTTTGAAGCTTTTGTTGTGAAAAACCATGACTAAAATGCTACATTACGTACAAGAACGTATTTTCTTTGAACAGTACCTCGAGTGAAATACTGAAAGGTGTTTTATAAGCAAAAGAGAACTGATACTTTATTGTGTTTAATTAACTACAGTATACAAAGGCATGAAGACGAAACTTGTAAGCTTATTGTAGTAACTTTCAAACGCAAAAGAACAATTACTGCTTTACGTTTCTTACACACAATTTTTATTTCAAGTGTTATTGTTACAACTGTGGATTTCACTTTAATATGCTAATTAAGAATTTTCGACAGTAGCTAATGCTAAACATAGATACACTGCTGACCAAAATCTTAAGGCCAATGAACTTAAAGAAAAAAAATGCATTTTGCGTTGTTAGACTCAACCACTTATTTGAGTGGAGCTTCGAAAGATGAAAATAAGAAAAGGGAAAATAAAAATAAAAAACTTTTAAGCATTTAATAGGGAAAATATGAATACTATGAAATTAGTCTAAGTACTAGCTGGTCAAAAGTTAAAGACCATAGTGAAATGAAGCGTTAATTGGTAAACACTTAACGAAATTTAGTCATTTGTGTTCAAGCATTAGCGTTGTCAACATCTTCCACTGACATCTTCTGTGAAACATTGGGTAAAAACACGGCAAAGGCTAAAATGTTGACAAAGTTTGAACGTGGCTGCAAAAGCAAGGTCTCTTTCCACGTGTCATCGCTGGTGAGATTGGGCGATGTAAAACTGATATTGCAAATTTTTTAAGAAACCCTGAGAGATACGGAACGAGAATTTCAAGAGGTCGGCCCAAGAAAATTTCGCCGGCGTTGAGAAGGAGAATTCGACGAGTTGTCCGGCAAGACACCAGCCGATCGTCGAACCAGATTAAGGCTTTTACAGATGCAGAATGCAGCTCAAGAACAATAAGACGAGAGAAAGGCTTTAAAAACCGTAATCATCTTCAAAGGCCACGCTTCCTTCCACACCATGAAACAGCTCGGTTAAACTTTGCTGAGAAGCACCAAACATGGAACGTAGAAAAGTGGACAAAGGTTTTATTCTCTGATGAGAAAATATTTAACCTGGATGATCCAGATGGCTTCCAACGTTACTGGCACGATAAGGATATCCCACCGGAGACATTTTATACACGACACAGTGAAGGAGGTTCCATCATGATCTTGGGTGCTTTCTCCTTCCATGGAACAATAGAGCTTCAGGTTATACAGGGGCATCAAACAGCAGCTGGCTACATTGACATGTTGGAGAGAGCATCCTTATTGAATGAAGTCCCTCGCTTGTGTGGAAATGACAAGGCTGCAATCCACAATGCCTGCAGGACAAAAGACCTTTTCATGGCAAATAATGTGACTCTTTTGGATCATGCAGCGTGTTCGCCCGAACTGAATCCCATTGAAAATGTTTGGTGATGGATGGCAAGCGAAGTCTATAGAAATGGACGTCCATCCCAAACAGTGCATGATCTTCGTGAAGCCATCTTCACCACTTGGAATAACATTCCAGCCAGCCTTCTGCAAACGCTTATATCGACCATGCCAAAGCGAATGTTTGAAGTTATTCGCAATGACGGTCGTGCAACTCACTACTGAGACCTCTGGTTGGGCACTTCCTACCCTGTTTAGGACTTCTTTTTGGTATGGTCTTAAACTTTTGACCTGCTAGTATTTAGGCTAATTTCATAGTGTTCACATTTTCCCGATTAAATGGTAAAAAAGTTTTTTATTTTTATTTTCCCTTTTCTTATTTTCATTTTTCGAAGCTCTACTCAAATAACTGGTTGAGTCTAACAACGCAAAATGCATATTTTTCCATTATGTTCATTGGTCTTAAGATTTTGTCCAGCAGTTTATGTCTCTTAGAATAAATTATGTCAACTGAATGAATTTGTTTTAAAAATTATTAGTTGTTATGTTACAGTATTTAAAACAAACATGAGTATTCGTTGTCTAAGAATGGTAGTTTTAGAAAATCTACAAAAGTTTGTTTTCCTCGTATGAGATGGGCGTATAATTAAATTTCTGTACAATATCTTTGGAACGTACTAATTAATTTGTTTCTTAAAGAGGATAAATCAGCTTAATTAATATATGGCTGTAATATTTATTTTTCGATTACACGTTTGTTTGTAGGGTAATAATACAAAGGGAAACTACTACTACTCAGTAGTAAGTTGTATTTAAAAACATATATTATTTCCATATTTCATAATACGTTTAGTTATGCTCACTAGATGGCAGAACAAATGTTTTATACCACCGCAGTTTGAGACTTCATTGCCAAATATATCTGCCAAAATAATTTTGCTAACAATAAATAAGCATAATAAATAATTATTTTAATTTTATTCAATGTATGAAACAGCTGAAACCTGTTTGTAACTGACAGATCTTGCTTATATTACTGATGCCTGCGTTTAATAACACCACTTTATTAGATGTCAAAACAACACATTATATAACGGTGTTTTCACTTCAATATTCTCGAGACTTTCCACGAAAAGCCCTACTAGCTTATTCACAGTCTTCATTAAATGAGTGCATTATTCCATCCAGCCGAGTGAAATTAAATGCGCAGTTGAAACCCAAAGCCAGTCAGTGTTATACGCCGTGCACCGAATTTATTCAAAGTCTTCCCGTCAAGCTACAAAGTTCATGAAGATTGTAACACCCAACAAACTTCTTGCAGATACCATCCTACGAAACGGATGCTACTACCATATATTCCACTTCAGTGCCGAACGCCTCCGACGCCATCCAACTACACCCAAAACTCCTAACCAACCTACACCTATACCACAGCCTAGCGGAATATCCCCTATGCCCACAGCCACCCCGTTACCTGTAAACCAAACATCAGCAAAGTATACCCAAACAGATTTCGTTAACAAAATATCCCAGGGCACACAAACCATCGATGAAGAACCAAAAACTAGCGAGTCTTCCACCTTGACTGACAATATCCCAACAGCAGACGCAGTTTCTCAAACCAAGACAGACATGATTAATCAAAATACCCAGTATCCTGACGATATGCGCATCACGAGAGCAAGCAGGAAGGCTGCCTTTCTTGAGTCGAAGCTTAGGCCGTTCTCTAATTGTTCTCCCTGGCTTGACCGACATTTCGACCCATCAGACTTGTACAATCCGAGTTGCCCTTTGAAACAGTCGCCATTTTAGTTCAAAATACATCCAAGCTACCACCTATGCGTTTTGTGCTTTGTAATTATCATTTGCTTTGTAATCATATGTATGTCAATTGTTCTTAATCTATATAAGTTCTTTTACTACACCTCTTCTTCCGGGCACGATCAGGGCCTACATTCGGCGCCCTGGTCGTGAAAGTGGGTTTTCTCGGGGTACTCCCGTTTCCCCCCACAGCAAAAGTTCCGTTTCATAGGATCTATGGATCCCAGCCCTGAAAAGAGGTACGTTACTTTGATATCTAAATTTTAAATTAATATCCACATTTTTGAATATTAAAAATTTTTAAGTGTTTGATGGCTAATACATATAACTCATGAGACCTAATCATGTCGTCGCACTGTGTTTGCATCTCTCTCCAAGTCAATATTCTTAAACATCATTCCTCGGACGCTTGTGGGTGTTCTGCTGAACCTTCCTCATCTTTCTTCGTCGTCTCTCGAGCCGGCAGGATCTCTTCTCAGCTTTTCCTGACGCCCCTCAATTAAATTCAACACACTATCAACTTCTAGGTCATTCGTGACCATCGCGTTAGATGAATAACTAACATGCCACTTCTGTCCATATCACTCGCTCCGTAATCAGGTAACTAATTTATTCTTGCCTTGTGTGGGGTGAAGAGAAACAAGAGTTTCTGACCGCTCCTGGTTATTTTTCGTTCGACCAGAACGAAAGAATAATTTAACCAAAATACCTACCATGGTCTATGTCTATGTCTAAATTCTCGATTTATAGATGCTTTTAAAAACAAAATGTTGAAGGTACAAATTAAATCCAAGATACTGTGATCCGTTTCTCAAAATGTGTGAAATTTCAAGTTGGTTGTCATAATTCTGAACTTGCGTGGTTCGCCCATAATTGCATCAGGTATCAGTCAACGAAGGATTAGCTGTATAAACAAAGCATATACCCCTCAAACTTTTATGTTTATATACAAATGTGTATCAGATCTCTAGCGAATACAGTTGCATGCTACTCTGTAACATGCCCGACTCTGTCATCAAAAAATTACAAGTGTCACAATACACGGTTCTCAGGACTGACTTCCGTTTACCATGCTACACTCCACATTGTTACCTAGATAAAATATACAACATAACACCTATTAAAACACGTTTACTTCAACTAGCCAATAAATTGTATAAAAAAGCAGTAAACAGTAACTCGCTTACAGCCCAGTTTACCAATTTATCAGTTACCCCCTGCTCTTGGCAAAATCATATTTCACCCTTTAATACACTCAACTTTATTTACTAATGTCTTTTATCTCAATTTAGTTATGATTATCACGTCTAATTATCTTGTTTGTTTATAGCTCAGTCACTAACCAGATATATTTTTCGGCATCTGGTTAGTGAAAGTGGGTTTTTCTCGGGGTACACCCGTTTTTTCTCCCACAGCTAAATTACCGGGTATTAGGATTTACAGATCCCTACCCTCGTGTTTTTTATAGAGTCAATATTTAACCTCTCGCGAAACACCAATGGACCTTTGCCACCAGGTGACTGCATAATCTCGTTAACTTTAAATTTTGTAGGTATAGACATTTATCATCAGTTCATGCGTTTTCAATACCCATATCAGTTGTCGCAAATTTATATTTACTCCAAGTGGATAGGGCCTGGCATGGCCTAACGCGTTAAGGTGTGCGCTTCGTAATCTAAGGGTCGCGGGTTCGCGCCCGAGTCACGTCAAACATGTTCGCCCTTTCAGCCGTGGGGGCGTTGTAATGTGATGATTAATCCCACTATTTGTTGGTTAAAACAGTAGCCCAAGAGTTGGCGGTGGGTGGTGATGACTAGCTGCCTTCCCTCTAGTCTTACACTGCTAAATTAGTGACGGCTAGCACAGATAGCTCTCGAGTAGCTTTGTGCGAAATTCCAAAAAACAAAACAAACAAATAATCCAAGTGGGTTTCTTCACATCATGAACAATTAAAGTTGCAAATATCCTTCTCATTATTCATAATAGAATATTTAGTGTCCCACTTGCTGAAATGTAACCTGTATTTGGATCATTTATTCATGCTCACCAGCACTGAGGGTTTTTAGTTTAATGTAATGTAATTTCACGTTAGGAACACGAAATTGAATACATACACCAGTGGAAAGAAGATGTCTACATAGTGGTTGATCCTAATGGAGAAGAACTGCGTAAAACAACATCACTCTTCAAACTATTTATTACATTTCTACAACTTGCGCTGCAGTCGATTAGGTTCATAAAATTAATTTCTATTTTTACTTGTCATTATTTTAATATGATATAAATTTAATAAAAGTGTAAATAACACTCGCACAACATATTGGTATCTGTTGACCAAATTTTCACTACACCATGTATTTAAAATGGATACCAAGAATAACGTTGGACTTTTCTTCGGGGTGTGGCTCAGTTTCTGTTTACATCTATGCTATTTGTTTGTTTTGAATATCTCGCAAAGTTACCCGAGAGCTATCTGTGATAGCCGTCCCTAATTTAGCAGTGTAAGACTAGAGGAAAGGCAGCTAGTCATCACCACCCATTGCAATCCCTTGAGCTTCTATTTTACCGACGAATAGTGGTATTGACCGAACATTGTAACGCTCCAACGACTGAAAGGGCGGGCATGTTTGGTGTGATGGGATTCGAACCCACAACACTCAGGTTACGAGTCGAGCGACTTGATCACGTGCCCATGCCGGGCCCCTGATGAAATTATACAGTTTATTAATGACGTGCCTTTAATTATTCTCAAGTCTTTCTTAGTTATAGTTAGATTTAATTAATAATATCTACACAAATATTGTGTTTGTATAAACGCACGTGTGTATAATACTTTGTAAGGGTTACATTTATTTATATAAAAATTAAAGTTTTTCTAACAACTGAAACTGAAAACAAAAGCCTATAGGTCTGCGAGTGTGTGTTTGTTTTTTATAACAAAGTCATATCGGGTTATCTCTTGTGTCTGACGAGAGGAGTCCGACCGCTGATTTAAAATCCGTAGATTTAACACTGTCCCATAAGGAGATGTTTTTGACATACTGCATATACGTAAAATCTAAAAATTATAACAACAGAAAAATGATTCGTGTTTTATATGTAGACCAAAATGTTGTATTATGAAAATTAAGACATGGTTGTTGTATTACTTCTTCACTTTTAACACTTTTTTCTCGCTGTTTTAATTATCAGTTGGTTATTCATTTAATTGCTATAAGAGCAAAACTGCACAAAGAGCTGTTTGCGCTGTGCCAAAGGCAGGGATGTAACACTAAATCTTTGCGTTATTAACCCTTGTATTTGCCGTTACGCCACCAAAGAGTCGTAGTTAGTTATATTGATAGTAATTAAAATCATTACAATATCTGATAATTTAAAAAAATGATAATGTTTAATTTACTTAAACAGTTTGTCACTAGATGGCAGTCAAGAAGGCAGTTAGTGTTTAAAGTAAACAAGGGTTTTCTTGTGTGTGTACTGTCTGATATATTAACGTCTGAGTGCCCAATACCGGCAAGGTAATAAGATAAAACGTCACATGAAGCTCTCACCAAGGAAACGTTTAAACATGCAGAAATTTAATCAGATGTTTGACCACGGCTATGTTTCTTCCTTTGAAAAAGAGACGCAGAAGAAAGATGGATGTCGAAGAACGTGGTTTTGTATCTAGATCATCTCACAAAGTAATCGTTTTTCTGATTCTTCTCCAAACGGTATTTTCATAAAATCGTACAAATTTAACACAAACAAGGTGGTAAGGTGAAACTTCATTATATTATTATTGTGACGAATATTAGCTGTATTTTGTGTGTGCTTTTTAAAAAAAACTACAGTTTGACTTTATAGTGGTAAAATCGAATAACTTTTACTTTGGCTTACTACTGGATGAAATTCCAAATGTTTGATTTTAAAAGTATCTTAAGAAATCACTTGTTAACTTTAGGTTCTTTACATCTGCTCCTACAGTGGTAATTTGAAATGTGCACTACATATGTGACAGCATTTTCTGCCAAAAAAAAACAACAACAAACAATTTTGTAAATATAGCTTGTTGTTAGTAATTAAACACAAATTAAACGAAAAGGGCTATCTGTGCTCTACCCACCACGGCTATCGAAACCCGGTTTCTAGCATTGTCAGTCTAAAAACATACCGCTATGTCACTCAGTAGGGGATGGCGACGCTAGAAAAAATATTCATGATTGAAAGTTCGTATTTTTAGATTGTCACTTATTATAATTTATATCGAATGTACTTCCAATTTATTATGTTGTGTATTACAGTTTAAAATAGTACAAAACTAATTAAATTTTAACTTTAATTACAAAGTTTTAAATGTACTGATGTATCATATTTATAGCGCAAGGTTGATACACGTGGTTTTCTTTATCAAGAGAAATATATTTCAATACATATTATAACAACGGTTTATTATAAACATTTGATGCAAATAAGGATTTGCATATAAAGGGGGTTACAAACAATATTAAGTCTTCTTTCCTGTCTGGAACTTCCTTAATATCTTATCGAGGGTTTACGATGAGCGAATTAATTGCAGGTAAACGCAGATACAATTCATTTAACAGGGTTGTTGTTTTGGAATTTCGCACAAAGCTACTCGAGGGCTATCTGTGCTAGCCGTCCCTAATTTTGCAGTGTAAGACTAGAGGAAAGGCAGCTAGTCATTACCATCCACCGCCAACTCTTGGGCTACTCTTTACCAACGAATAGTGGGATTGATCGTAACATTATACACCCCCACGGCTGGAAGGGCGAGCATGTTTAGCGCGACGCGGGCACGAACCCGCGACCCTCGGATTACGAGTCGCACGCCTTACGCGCTTGGCCATGCCAGGCCTCACTCAACAGGGAACTAGCCAGCTAACATTGTATTTTCGCTCGTCTCACACCATTTACGAGCTGAATTTTACCGCTAAGTTACGCAATGCTTTTGTAGAAATACTGACGTCCAATGATAATCCGGTACAGTTAAAGGGTTTGTAATGTTTTAAATCTATAACCGTTCCTGGTCAATAACACTATGTAACACAAATTTTGTTCCTGGTTAGTATGTGTTATTTCTTAATTGCTCATGTTGTAAAAGTACAGAAAATGGCCATTATTCCCTTCAAACTTTGCTTTTGTGACCTGGATAATGAAATTCAGAAATTAACCTATATTCTGTGTAAAAACGGGCAATTTTACAGATTTTAATTTACATAAGGTCTGAATAAAACAACATATGAATCAAGATTACATGTATTTATAAAGTTATACAAAAAATGAATGAAAATATTTAGAAGTGAGTAGTTTTTCAAAATTTGCGACTGTAATGTAAATCACTTTCACGTATCAGACCCTAAATATAGTCTCCCATCATGTTTTCGTTATACGCTCCCAGGTCACAAAAGCAAAGTTTGAAGAGAAAAAAAAATAGGTATTTTCCATTTACTTTAGGCATAATCAATTGGTAAATAACACTTTCTGTCCAGGAACAAGAAATAGCAAAAAGTTTGTTACATAGTAGTTTATCTTACATCTGTAGTTTCCGATCAATAAGCATTAATCGAATTATAGTTTCCGAAGTTTATAGTGTACCTACTGTAGCAAACCAGCATTATATAACCATCTCTTGGGGCATCGATTTATAAATTTTAAGCGAGGTTTTCGAAATTTCAGTTCGCAACAATACTTAAAGATACGCTAGTCCTTTTGTAAAAACATGATGTTGGTTCTTACACTCGAAACTCTTCTCCAGATTTAGGAGTTGTACATTTAACTGTGTATGTTACATGGATTTCTTACACTGTGTATGATAACAAATTTGTTATTTTAAATGAAAAACAAACATTATATAAATTATCATCCGTTTGGAAATAAGGTTTAGTTCATATTTTATTCTTTGTCACACAATTCATTATGAATTTTTGCAATCGCCATTAAAAATGACAAGAAAATGGTACATTTTCATTATAAGTAAGGCATCGGCATAGCCAGGTGGTTAATGCACTCGACTCGTAATCTGAGGGTCGAGGGTTCAAATTCCCGTCACGTCAAACATGTTCGCCCTTTCAGCCGTGGGGGCGTTATAATGTGATGATTAATCCCACTATTTGTTGGTTAAAACAGTAGCCCAAGAGTTGGCGGTGGGTGGTGATGACCAGTTGTCTTCCCTCTAGTCTTACACTGCTAAATTATGGACGGCTTGCGCAGATAGCCCTCGTGTAGCTTTGCGCGAAATTCAAAACAAACAAACAAACAAGCTAATGAACAGAGTTAGAAGTTTACTTATTTGGTGGTTCGGAGAAAATGTTTTAGTTTGTTTTTAGGGTTAGCATTTAGTGGATTATGAGGTTATTAATAACAATTTGACTCTAGTGTAATTTTGTGTAATGTTACAAGTTGGTATTTAGGTATAATTTATTTTTAAAATAAGTCGATAATAACATTTTTGTAAAACACTTGAGCAAATCAAACGATTAGAATTTTTAATATTTTTAAATTTTGAAAGATCTCGCCTTTCTGGAGTTATAATATAAAAAAAGAAAGAAAGATGAAGTACGTGAAATATCAAATGTCAAAATTAGGCTTAGTATTTCGATACATTATGATAATTTTACCTGATTGTGGAATGGAAGACGCAGCATAGAGTACAGATACAACTGTAGTCCACTAAGATACACAAACACAAAACTAATTCAGGTGGTTTGTATAGAGTACAGATCCAACTGTAGTCCACTGATATACCCACACACAAAACTAATTCAGGTGGTTTGTATAGAGTACAGATCCAACTGTGGTCCACTGAGATACACACAGACACAAAACTAATTCAGGTGGTTTGTATAGAGTACAGATCCAACTGTAGTCCACTGATATACCCACACACAAAACTAATTCAGGTGGTTTGTATAGAGTACAGATCCAACTGTAGTCAACTGATATACCCACACACAAAACCAATTCAGGTGGTTTGTATAGAGTACAGATCCAACTGTAGTCCACTGATATACCTACACACAAAACTAATTCAGGTGGTTTGTATAGAGTACAGATCCAACTGTAGTCCACTGAGATACACACAGACACAAAACTAATTCAGGTGGTTTGTATAGAGTACAGATCCAACTGTAGTCCACTGATATACCACACACAAAACTAATTCAGGTGGTTTGTATAGAGTACAGATCCAACTGTAGTCAACTGATATACCCACACACAAAACCAATTCAGGTGGTTTGTATAGAGTACAGATCCAACTGTAGTTTACTGATATACCTACACACAAAACTAATTCAGGTGGTTTGTATAGAGTACAGATCCAACTGTAGTCCACTGAAGTACACAAAACACACAAAACTAATTCAGGTGGTTTGTACAGAGTACAGATCCAACTGTAGTCCACTTAGATACACACACACAAAACTAATTAAGGTGGTTTGTATAGAGTACAGATCCAACTGTAGTCAACTGATATACCCACACACAAAACTAATTCAGGTGGTTTGTATAGAGTACAGATCCAACTGTAGTCCACTGATATACCTACACACAAAACTAATTCAGGTGGTTTGTATAGAGTACAGATCCAACTGTAGTCCACTGATATACCTACACACAAAACTAATTCAGGTGGTTTGTATAGAGTACAGATCCAACTATAGTCCATTGAGATACACCCACACACAAAACTAATTCAGGTGGTTTGTATAGAGTACAGATCCAACTTTAGTCCACTGAGATACCCAAACACAAAACTAATTCAGGTGGTTTGTATACAGTACAGATCCAACTGTAGTCCACTGAGATACACACACACAAAACTAATTCAGGTGGTTTGTATAGAGTACAGATCTAACTGTAGTCCACTGATATACCACAACACAAAACTAATTCAGGTGGTTTGTACAGAGTACGGATCCAACTGTAGTCCACTGAGGTATACCCACACACAAAACTAATTCAGCTGGTTTGGCTTGTTTTGAATTTCGCGCAAAGCTACACGAGGGCTATCTGCGCTAACTGTCCCTAATTTTGCAGTGTAGGACTAGAGGGAAGGTAGCTAAACATCACCACCTACCGCCAACTCTTGGGCTACTCATTTACCAACGAATAGTGGGAGTGACTGTAACATTATAACGCCTCCACGTCTGAAAGGGCGAGAATGTTTAGAGTTATGGGTATTCGAACTTGCGGCACTCAGATTACAAAATTCGGGCAGTCCGGTAGCAAAAACGTTTGAAAATTATTAGATTAGTAATGAACAGCTATGGGCGTTCTCGTGGTTGAAAACATTATTACGTTTATAATATTGAGATTAAAGAAAAGAAACATTCTAATTATTTTTCTCTTGAGTTAGTAGACGAGGTGTGTTTAAGGTATTCCTAAAATATTTATACAGTATTTTAGTCTGCGCTGGATAATTGGTAATTAAAATGTATGGATATGTTATGTTTTGTTGGTGTTTACATGGTGGTGAGAGTTGATTTAGTAGAAACATGTGAGCACATAAGTTAATGAGTTAACATAATATTACACGTGTGATTTGACAAGATTAAAGATTCAGTGAAAGTAATAAAAAAGTTGAAGTCCTATTTATCGTTCGATTCTTCACATCTTATTGAAGTTGCAGGAAATTCCATCATTTTAACTTTAGAACCAGAGGGTTTGTTTTGTTTTTGAATTTCGCGCAAAGATACACGAGGGCTATCTGCGCTAGCCGTCTCTAATTTAACAGTGTAAGACTAGAGGGAAGGCAGCTAGTCATCACCTCCCACCGCCAACTCTTGGGCTACTCTTTTACCAACGAATAGTGAAACTGACCGTCACATTATAACGCCCCCACAGGTGAAAGGGCGAACATGTTTGGTGTGACGAGGGTTCGAACCCACGATTTTCAGATTATGAGTCGAGCGACCTCTAACCACCTGGTCATGTAGGGCCTAACCAGACGGAGGGTGATCAGTCTAGGTCGTCTGCCCTCTGTACTCCCACCCCAACAACGGGATTGGCTGCATGATCAGCTAAAAATGCATGGCACGTTCAACAGTTTATCGTGACTCGAGTCATGCATGACCATGTGATTCCATGTGATTGTTGTTTTGAAATATAGTAATGGTTTCTATTATCTCACCAAATGCGATATGAAAGGAAGAAAATAATTTAACTGGTTTGAACACACGTTCATTGATGATCGTTATAGTGAGTTATGAATAACCTGATCTGTGTTCTGTGAGTTATGAAGAACCTGATTTGTGTTCTGTGAGTTATGAAGAACCTGATTTGTGTTCTGTGAGTTATGAAGAACCTGATCTGTGTTCTGTGAGTTATGAAGAACCTGATCTGTGTTCTGTGAGTTATGAAGAACCTGATTTGTGTTCTGTGAGTTATGAAGAACCTGATTTGTGTTCTGTGAGTTATAAAGAGCCTAATTTGTATTCTGTGAGTTATGAAGAACGTGATTTGTGTTCTGTGAGTTATGAAGAACCTGATCTGTGTTCTGTGAGTTATGAATAACCTGATCTGTGTTCTGTGAGTTATGAAGAACCTGATTTGTGTTCTGTGAGTTATGAAGAACCTGATCTGTGTTCTGTGAGTTATGAAGAACATGATTTGTGTTCTGTGAGTTATGAAGAACCTGATTTGTGTTCTGTGAGTTATAAAGAGCCTGATTTGTGTTCTGTGAGTTATGAAGAACCTGATCTGTGTTCTGTGAGTTATGAATAACCTGATCTGTGTTCTGTGAGTTATGAAGAACCTGATTTGTGTTCTGTGAGTTATGAAGAACCTGATCTGTGTTCTGTGAGTTATGAAGAACATGATTTGTGTTCTGTGAGTTATAAAGAGCCTGATTTGTGTTCTGTGAGTTATGAAGAACATGATTTTTGTTCTGTGAGTTATAAAGAGCCTGATTTGTGTTCTGTGAGTTATAAAGAGCCTGATTTGTGTTCTGTGAGTTATGAAGAGCCTGATTTGTGTTCTGTGAGTTATAAAGAGCCTGATTTGTGTTCTGTGAGTTATGAAGAACGTGATTTGTGTTCTGTGAGTTATGAAGAACCTGATTTGTGATCTGTGAGTTATGAAGAACCTGATTTGTGTTCTGTGAGTTATGAAGAACCTGATTTGTGTTCTGTGAGTTATGAAGAACCTGATCTGTGTTCTGTGAGTTATGAATAACCTGATCTGTGTTCTGTGAGTTATGAAGAACCTGATTTGTGTTCTGTGAGTTATGAAGAACCTGATCTGTGTTCTGTGAGTTATGAAGAACATGATTTGTGTTCTGTGAGTTATGAAGAACCTGATTTGTGTTCTGTGAGTTATAAAGAGCCTGATTTGTGTTCTGTGAGTTATGAAGAACATGATTTTTGTTCTGTGAGTTATGAAGAACATGATTTGTGTTCTGTGAGTTATGAAGAACATGATTTTTGTTCTGTGAGTTATGAAGAACGTGATTTGTGTTCTGTGAGTTATGAAGAACCTGATTTGTGATCTGTGAGTTTTGAAGAACCTGATTTGTGTTCTGTGAGTTATGAAAAACCTGATTTGTGTTCTGCTGCTTTACAAACGGATTTAAATCATCTAGTGAGTTGAGCAAATAAATGGCATATAAATTTTAATTGTGATAAAGGTGAGTTGTTGCTTGTGGATTATCATAATTTGAATTATAAATATAGTTAGGATTAGCTAGGAAGAAATGGATCTTGGTGTAATGAATGGCCAGTCTGAAGGTATCCAAGCAGTGGTTGGAAAGGATTTAAAGAATAGTTATTAGAATGGTGCTTGGTATGGAAGGGTTGTCATAGGAGGAGCGGCTAAAATCTCTCAAACTGTTTTCTTTGAAAAATGAACAGTTAGAGGGAAGATCTAATTGAGATGTTTAAGTTTGTAAAGGAAGTTGAGAGTGGTAATTAATCGTCTTTTTTTTTTCATAGTTAACAGTGAGAATAGTAGGACTAGGAGACACGAATACAGATGGTAGCAAGATAGGAGTCATCTTCAGCTAAAACAGTTTTATTTTTCAAACAGGTCTTTGGGTAGATTGCATGTTGTAGTGACAATAAATTTAAATAAGTTTAAGAGAAAGCTTCATAAGAATGTGTTGAACAACGGCTGGTTCTAAAGTTGTTGTTTTTTAAAGTTAATTTAGTTTAGAGTGTTGAACAACAGAGATGAATCTATAGGCTCCACGTTGTTCTATAACGTTACGCTGTGCACAATAACAACCATAATAACATTAAAGTAGGCAGTTAAATGCCGACCTAAATAACCTAACAAAACAGTAATTACATATAAATATTGTACCTGAATACAAAGGCAAAAAACAAGTGCTTAAATAAACATATTTACAGCAGGAAACAAGCATTTACAACTGAAGAAATAAGAAACAGACACACACACACATATGTATGTAAATATATTGTTACTGGACTTTTAATTGATTGTGTTACGATGGTAAAAAGCTGGTTTTGATCCTCGTAATAGGCATAGCATAAATAGCCCACTGTGTAGCTTTGAGCTAAACAACAAGCAAGCGAAATATTACTGTCGATAAACATTATTACGTATTTAAAACGTGGTGTTCTATTTAGAGAATAACATTGAACTGAAGCGTATATAGTGAAACAGAGGGAGAAGCAGTGTATTAAGTCTTCCCCTACTCAAATAAAACAAAAACAACATGTTAAGACTTTATAGACCGCATGATATCAGGATACATCGATGGAATTTGAGCAGCGCTTTAATGTTATTACTATCAATAAAATATACGAAACATAATTTTGCAATTATTCGCTAGTCACGCCATGTCTGCTAAATATCTCACGGAACTTTCTATGTTACTAATTTGAGACCCATTTTGGAACTCTATATATGACTAATTTGAGACCCATTTCGGAAATTTATATATTACTAATTTGCGACCGGTTTTGGAACTTTCTATATTACTAATTTGAGAGCCATTTTGGAACTTCTATATTACTAATTTGAGACTAATTTTGGAACATGTATATAAGTGTGTGTAGTCTCCCTTCATACATTTCTGCACAGTGCTGTATATTTATGTATATATGTGCGCGTAGTCTTCCTTCATACATTTCTGCACAGTGCTGTATATTTATGTATATGTGTGTGTAGTCTTCCTTCATACATTTCTGCACAGTGCTGTATATTTATGTATATATATGTGTGTAGTCTTCCTTCATATACATTTCTGCCTAGTGCTTATATATATTATATATATATGTGTAGTCTCCTTCATACATTTCTGCACAGTGCTGTATATTTATGTATATATGTGTGTGTAGTCTCCCTTCTTACATTTCTGCACAGTGTTGTATATTTATGTATATATGTGTGTAGTCTTCCTTCATACATTTCTGCACACAGTGCTGTATATTTTATGTATATAAGTGTGTGTAGTCTCCCTTCATACATTTCTGCACAGTGCTGTATATTTATGTATATATGTGTGTAGTCTCCCTTCATACATTTCCTGCACAGTGCTGTATATTTGTGTATATATGTAGTCATCCTTCATACATTTGCTGCACACTGTTGGTATATATTTATGTATATTGTGTAGGTTCCCTTCATACATTTCTGCTTTTGAGTGCTGTACATCTACATGTATGTATATGCTGTCATTCATACATACATTTCTGCACAGTTCTGTATATTTATGTATATATGTGTAGTCTCCTTCATACATTTCTGCACAGTGCTGTATATTTATGTATATATATGTGTGTGTACAGTGCTCCCCTTCATACATTTCTGCACAGTGCTGTATATTTATGTATATATATGTGTAGTAGTCTCCTTCATACATTTCTGCACAGTGCTGTATATTTATGTATATATATGTGTGTAGTCTCCCCATACATTCTTGCACAGTGTTGTCCTTTACATGTTATATATATTGTGTGGTCTTCCCCTGCACATTTTCTACCAGTGATTGTATATTTATGTATATATATATGTGTGTAGTCTCCTTCATACATTTCTGCACAGTTCTGTGCATCAGTATGTGTATATATATATATATATATGTGTGTGTAGTTTTCTTCATACATTTCTGCACAGTGCTGTGATATTTATGTATATATATGTGTGTGTAGTCTCCCTTCATACATTTCTGCACAGTGTTGTATATTTATGTATATATGTGTGTAGTCTCCCTTATACATTTCTGCACATGTATTTATGTATGTATATATGTGTAGTAGTCCTCCATACATTTCTGCATCAGTATTGTATATTTATGTATATATATGTGTGTGTAGTCTCCTTCATACATTTCTGCACACGGTGCTGTATATTTTATGTATATATGTGTGCGTAGTCTTCCTCCATACATTTTCTGCACAGTGTCACATGTTGATATTTATGTATATATGTGTGTGTAGTCTTCCTTCATACATTTCTGCACAGTAACATATATTTATGTATATATGTGTGTGTAGTCTCCTTCATACATTTCTGCCCAGTGTTGTATATTTATATATATAGTGTGTAGTGGTTCCTTCATACATTTCTGCACAGTGTTGTATATTTATGTATATATATATATGTGTAGTCTCCCTTCTTACATTCTTGCACAGTGCTGTATATTTATGTATATATGTGTGTAGTCTTCCTTCATACATTTCTGCACAGTGTTGTATATTTATGTATATATGTGTGTAGTCTCCCTTCATACATTTCTGTACAGTGCTGTATATTTATGTATATATGTGTGTAGTCTCCTTCATACATTTCTGCACAGTGCTGTATATTTATGTATATATATGTGTGTGTGTAGTCTCCTTCATACATTTCTGCACAGTGTTGTATATATTTATGTATATATATGTGTGTAGTCTCCCTTCATACATTTCTGCACAGTGCTGATATTTATGTATATATATGTGTGTAGTCTCTCCTTCATACATTTCTGCACAGTGCTGTATATTTATGTATATATGTGTGTGTAGTCCCTTCATACATTTCTGCACAGTGCTGTATATTTATGTATATATGTGTGTAGTCTCCCCTTCATACATTTCTGCACAGTGCTGTATATTTATGTATATATATGTGTGTGTAGTCTCCTTCATACATTTCTGCACAGTGCTGTATATTTATGTATATATATATGTGTGTAGTCTTCCTTCATACATTTCCCTGCACAGTGCTGTATATTTATGTATATATATGTGTGTAGTCTCCTTCATACATTTCTGCAGTGCTGTATATTTATGTATATATGTGTGTTGTATTTCCTTCATACATTTCTGCACAGTGCTGTATATTTATGTATATATGTGTGTGTAGTTCCCTTCATACATTTCTGCACAGTGCTGTATATTTATGTATGTATATATGTGTGTAGTTTCTCCTTCATACATTTCTGCACAGTGCTGTATATTTATGTATATATATGTGTGTGTAGTCTCCTTCATACATTTCTGCACAGTGCTGTATATTTTTATGTATATATGTGTGTGTTTCCTCCCTTCATACATTTCTGCACAGTGCTGTATATTTATGTATATATATGTGTGTGTGTAGTCCCTTCATACATTTCTGCACAGTGCTGTATATTTATGTATATATATGTGTGTAGTCTCCCTTCATACATTTCTGCACAGTGTGTATATTTATGTATATATATGTGTGTAGTCTTCCTTCATACATTTCTGCACAGTGCTGTATATTTATGTATATATATGTGTGTAGTCTCCTTCATACATTTCTGCACAGTGCTGTATATTTATGTATATATATGTGTGTGGTGGTCCCTTCATACATTTCTGCACAGTGCTGTATATTTATGTATATATGTGTGTGTAGTCTCCCTTCATACATTTCTGCACAGTGTTGTATATTTATGTATATATGTGTGTGTAGTCTTCCTTCATACATTTCTGCACAGTGCTGTATATTTATGTATATATGTGTGTGTAGTCCTCCTTCATACATTTCTGCACAGTGCTGTATATTTATGTATATATGTGTGTGTAGTCTTCCTTCATACATTTCTGCACAGTGCTGTATATTTATGTATATATGTGTGTGTAGTCTTCCTTCATACATTTCTGCACAGTGGCCTGTATATTTATGTATATATGTGTGTAGTCTCCTTCATACATTTCTGCACAGTGCTGTATATTTATATATATATGTGTGTGTAGTCTCCTTCATACATTTCTGCACAGTGCTGTATATTTATGTATATATGTGTGTAGTCTCCTTCATACATTTCCCTGCACAGTGCTGTATATTTATGTATTATATGTGTGTGTAGTCTTCCTTCATACATTTCTGCACAGGTGCTGTATATTTATGTATATATGTGTGTAGTCTTCCTTCATACATTTCAGCACAGTGCATGTATATTTATGTATATATGTGTGTAGTCTCCTTCATACATTTCTGCACAGTGCTGTATGTTATATTATGTATATATGTGTGTAGTCCTTCATACATTTCTGCACAGTGCTGTATATTTTATGTATATATGTGTGTGTAGTCTCTCCTTCATACATTTCTGCACAGTGCTGTATATTTATGTATATATGTGTTGGTAGTCCTCCTTCATACATTTCTGCACAGTGCTGTATATTTATGTATATATGTGTGTGTAGTCTTCCTTCATACATTTCTGCACAGTGCTGTGTATTTTATGTATATATGTGTGTGTGAGTCTTCCTTCACATTTCTGCACAGTGCTTGTATATTTATGTATATATGTGTGTAGTCTCCCTTCATACATTTCTGCACAGTGCTGTATATTTATGTATATATATGTGTGTGTAGTCTTCCTTCATACATTTCTGCACAGTGCTGTATATTTATGTATATATGTGTGTAGTCTCCTTCATCACATTTCTGCACAGTGCTGTATATTTATGTATATATGTGTGTGTAGTCTCTCCCTTCATACATTTCTGCACAGTGCTGTATATTTATGTATATATATGTGTGTAGTCTTCCTTCATACATTTCTGCACAGTGCTGTATATTTATGTATATATATGTGTGTAGTTCCTTCATACATTTCTGCACAGTGCTGTATATTTATGTATATATGTGTGTGTAGTCTTCCTTCATACATTTCTGCACAGTGCTGTATAGTTGTCAATGATAATACGTATATTGATTTAAGTAAATTTGCAAATATCGACAACTTCTCTTTTAATCTGTAACTCTGGTAAAATAACAACATGTTCTTCATTGGTTTTAGCTTTATAACTATTATTTCTTGATATTAGGTTACTATAGTGGTATTTTTCACGTGCACACGTAATAGCAAAATAGGTATAATAGCTGTCATTTCACTTTTGAACTAATTCGGTTTTATCATTCTCAAATATCTCTGGTAACTTGTTCTGTAATTTCAAATATAAACAAAATTGTGACTTGTGACTAGAGTTGGGAGTGGCTTAGATTTATATGGCTAGCCCTAGTCTAAAGGGAGAGAGGGCGAGGTTTTGAGACATGAACTAACTATTTTTTAATATAGACAAAAAAATTAAAAATATATATCATTAGATATAGTTCGTAATGTTTTAACTTGTTTCAAAACGTTGGTCTGAGTTTACTAGGAGAACTGAAAAGTTAAACAGATACACTATGTGAAAACGTATTAATTGTCTATGTTTATAATTAATCCAGACATGGCCAGGTGGGTTAAGGCGCTTGACTCGTAATCTAAGAGTCGCGGGTTCGTATCTCTATCGCACCAAACATGCTAGCTTTTTCAGCCGTGGAGCGTTATAATGTTACAGTCAATCCCACTGTTCGTTGGTAAAAGAGTAGCCTAAGAGTTGGCGGTGGGTGGTAATGAGAAGCTGTCTTCCCTATAGCCTTGCGCTGCTAAATTAGGGACGACCAGCGCAGAAAGCCCCTCGTGTAGCTTTGCACAAGATTCGAAAACAAACAAACACTGTTTAAAATTAAGCACAAACCTACATTATGGGCTACCTGTGTTTGCCCACCACGAGTATGAATATCTAGTTTGTAGCGTTTTAAGTCCGCGAACACACCGCAGTGCTACTGGTGGGCTTATAAATGTCCTCACTTATTCTTTAAACTATGAGCTAACAGTAGATAAATTTTACGTCTCTGATGTTTCTATAAATTCATCTTGAATCTTTACTATAAGAACTTGAACCACGTCTTGAACTGATCGATTGTTTTGGAATTAAGCCCAAAGCTACACAAAGGGATATCTGTGCTCTGCCTAATACTGGCATCGCTATTTGAAAGCAATAAATAATTACAAAAACTTAACATGGAAATATGTAACGGCTTTTAAAACTATAATCGATAGTAATAATGAGGTTGTAGACACTGTTGTAAACATATATAGTATTTATTCTAATAAAACGAATCGTTTTCGACTGGTATATAAAAGTACCATATTCAACTAGTAAAACGATGCTTTAATGGTTTCAAAGATCTTCCGTTAGTTACGAAGAATAATCAAACTCAAAATAGCCCTACAACCTTTGGAAGAGTTTGTTTAGTAGATGTGCATAGATTTTGGCGAAGTATATCCAGCCATTTTTGCTGTAGGCTTCAGTGCTTGAATGGCTTGGAAATGTAAACTTGGACAGTAGTGACGAAAAAGATTAATAAAATCTCCCCTTCTCTTCCAAGAATCAACATAAAAAAGTTCTGTGACCTGTGCAGTGCTTTTTTAATCGTTTTCCTCAGGTTTGAATAAAATATTCAGAGGGGTTTTTTTGTATGCTTATGAAACAATAATATGATGAAAAAAATAGATGAATTTTGTCTAGTGACCTGAAAATCAATTTTTGTTGATATTATAAATATTTTTAGCAGCCATATCCATTACAATAGAAGGTATTCGGTGTTTTTTTACAAGAACAAAGCTGTTGTTTTAAGATAGTTTTTCCCATATGTTATATTATAATTTTTGTGAAATTCCTGGGCGATCCCTATTACGAACCACAGTTATCGTTCTGAAATTATAAAAACAATTAAACTGATTTTAAATGTATAGTTTTATAATATTACTTTAGTCTCTTGTCATTTCACTGCTTTTCAGATTAATTTGTTACACTTTCAACAACAGTCCCAGACTGATATTATTGCCAATTGTTCCGGCCCGGTAGGGCTAGGTGGGTTAAGGCGTTCCACTCGTAATCTGAGGGTCGCGGGTTCGAATCCTCATCGCAACAAACATGCTTGCCCTTTTCAGCCGAGGGGGCGTTATAATGTGAAGGTCAATCCCAGTATTCGTTGGTAAAAGTGCAGCCCAAGAGTTGGCAGTGGGTGTTGATGACTAGTTGCCTTCCCTCTAGTCTTACACTACTAAATTAGGAACAGCTAGCGCAGATAGTCCTTAAGTATTAGGTTGAGGAATAATTCGTGAGCGTTTTTAAGTAATTTCATTCAAGCATTACATGCAAGACTATACAATACTTCAATGTATGAACACATTACACCCAAAACATTTATTATGATACTTTATTTCATGTAATACCTAGGTATATAGTATGCATTGTTTTAAACGAAATTGCAAGAAATTAAATCCGAAAATGGTGTCGAAAATGCTCGATTTTGTCCACTTGACATTCCATTTAATGAGCTGAAAATGAAAGCAAAATTAAAGACATATGAAAATCAAACACACCATCTATTAGAGCAAAATTATCTACCAAATGACATGAAAATATTTTGCTAAAGCGTTTCATTTATGAACATATTTTTTAACTTGAAAAACGCTCACGAATTATTCCTCAATCAAATATCTTTGCGCGAAATTTAAAACAAACAAACTGTACTGCCAATGTGGCACCGATGAAAGATCACGTTTTTCTTTTTATTAAACACCGCCAACTCTTGGGCTACTCTTTTACCAACGAATAGTGGGATTGACCGTTACATTAAAACGTCCCCACGGCTGAAAGGGGCGAGCGATGTTTGGTGCGAGGGGAATACGAAATCGCGACCCTCAGATTACGAGTCGAATGCCTTAACCACGGATAATTCCAAATGCGCAGACCATCCATGTGATACACGTGTATTAACACTCGCATGTTTAAAAGTGTAACCTTCTGGACACTTTGGTTATTATTGTTTGTTTATATTAACTTTAATCACAAAGCAGTGTTTCAGAAACACGGAATATTTGTGTTTAAGGAGTGAATTAGCTGTTGATAAACAATGAAATATCATTTATTTATTTAATTGTGTCTCAAAATAACCAGTTCATTCCGCCTTGAACTCTGTTCATGTCACGCGATTTGTATCATTAAGTGACTGGTATAGCAAAAGTTAACCCCGCTTAAGTACTGAAATTTCTCACGCTCGTATGTTGCAATTGTAATCTGAAGATATCGATTTTGTTCTGCTGAAAAACTCTTTATATAACTTTGACAATGGTTAATGGCTTCAGAGTCAATGGAAGAGCTTAATTTTATCTTCCTACTTTATCCTGAAGTGATTAAAAAATATCTGTGAAACTCAGATGTTGAAATGTTGTAATGTTTTTAAATGTTGTTTTTTTTCCCGAAAGTACCAAGTTATGAAATTATAAAGAAAAAATTCAGGGAGAATTTGTTGGAAGGTTTTTCTGCTACAAGGGGGATGTCATGTGTAATCTAATGAGTAAAGAAGCCCATTACTGAGAGTAGGCAAAGCTTGTGAACACGTTCTTTATTTTCGACTGTAGGTGCGTTATAATAATAACAGTCAATACCGTTTTTTTTCCATTCAATGCTATACAAAGTTCTGACGGTAGCACGAGAAACTGACAGGCTGCCTTCGCTCTAATAAATGGTTCAAATTTAGGCTTTCGGTTTGGGTTGAATTTCGCGGAAAGCTGCTCGAGGGCTATCTGCGCTAGCCGTCCCTAATTTAGCAGCGTAAGACTAAAAGGAAGGCAGCTAGTCATCACCACCCACCGCCAACTCTTGGGCCTCTCTTTACTAATGGATATGGCGATTGGCCGTAACATTATAACGCCCCACGACTGAAAGGGCGAGCATGTTTGGCGTGACGTGGATTCGAACCCGCGACCCTCGGATTACGGGTCGAATTCCTTAACCACCTAGTCATGTTGGGCCTCAAATTTAGGGACGACTATACTTTATACACGACCCTTAGGGACTTCTGACGTAGCAGTTTATTTCGCGTATCAGAGGTTGAAAAATCCGAACCAACGCGAGAAAATACCAATATGTTTTTGAAATTACAACCGAAAGGTTGTATCAGTAGTTAATTAAACCATGAATGGAAACTGTTGTTAGAACAACTTTAACACTAATACGAATTTTTTTTTTAGTCGTCGCAAAATAGTTAAAAAAATTCTGTTGGGGATTGTACATACGTTTTTTGAATTTCACACAGAGCTATTGTAGAGATATAGACACTAGTTACCCCTGAGTTCTAAAGTGATAGACTAGAGGGAAAATAGCTATTCAATACCACTCACTACGAATTAATGGGGTACTCTTGTTAGACCGAAGAGGTGGATTTGACTATCACTCTCATAACGCATCCACAGCCTCATGGTGTGGCGAGTGATTTGGGGGTATTAAAAGAACGCGAATCACGAAACCTTAACTCTACCGTCTCTAACTATTAAACTAAATCTAACTCTACCGTCTCTAACTATTAAACTAAATCTAACTCTACCGTCTCTAACTATTAAACTAAATCTATCTTTAGATATTAAGAAACTAAATTAAAAATACTAAAGATTAGTTTATTTCGCGGAGACTTATGAAGTGAGCTAAGAAACGTTAAGTTTGGGAAGCAAACTTTTATCGAACATATTGGACAAACCTATAGAAAGGCTATCTGTCCTTGCTGTCTTTAATTTCGAACCATTATACTGTTATTATACTTGCAATATATTTTCGCTGTCATTTTGTCTCATAAATATCAAATAATGACAACACAAGTACTTCAGACTTAGTCGAACATTTGATGAATATTGTCCATACTTTAATTGCTTCTTGTAATACTTTTGAACACAGTTGGATTTCACTTATTTTAATATTACTTTATAGAAATAGTAAGTTTTGTCTATTGCGTGTCCTGATTTGCATTGTCCATGAATATTTACTTGTAAGCACGTGCTTATAAACGTGTACTTCACTGAAACTGATTTCATGTAAATCTTCCATTCAAAATTCTACATATTTAACACACATGGACAACTCTGTTGCACAATCACCGTCTCAGATCGATCCACACCACAAAATGAAATAAAGTTGTGTTAAACAAAGTGAACAATAAAGAAAACTGTGTTAAACAAAGTCAACAATAAAGAAAACTGTGTTAAACAAAGTCAACAATAAAGAAAACTGCGTTAAACAAAGTCAACAATAAAGAAAACTGTGTTAAACAAAGTCAACAATAAAGAAAACTGTGTTAAACAAAGTCAACAATAAAGAAAACTGTGTTAAACAAAGTCAATAATAAAGAAAACTGTGTTCACACAAAGTCAACAATAAAGAAAGCTGTGTTCACACAAAGTCAACAATAAAGAAAGCTGTGTTCACACATAGTCAACAATAAAGAAAACTGTGTTAAACAAAGTCAACAATAAAGAAAACTGTGTTAAACAAAGGCAACAATAAAGAAAACTGTGATAAAGAAAGTAAAAACAAAAGAAAGTTATGTTAAAAATAAACTAAAACTAAATATATCTGTATTATTAAATGGAACCAAAACTGGTAATATTTATTTTTACACTAGTGTATAGTTCGTCAAAAATAACGGGACAACTACTACTACCCCATAATATATCCTAACCTCACATTTCGGAGTTAACTGAAATAAATACATTTTGCGAAATCATGCTTGACCAACAAGGCGGTAGTAAAGTGCAGTCGAGACAATAAAACGTCGGTAAACTAAGGTAAGTCGTGAAATAATTATTGGTAAATATCAGTTAGTTTCACAATTTCTAATATATAAAAAAGCCAATTCGTTTTGGTAACACTCCGTTCCAACAATGGCTTTTGTGTCATATCGCTCAGCAACATAAGTTTTCTTTGTTTCTTTTGAATTTCTGCGGACTTACATTGTTAGAAAACGGGTTTTGATACCCCTGGTGAGAAGAACACAAATAGCCCTTTGTGTAGCAATGTGTTTTAACAAACATTATTGTTTTTTTAAAATATAATAGGCCTAACCGTAATTAGTTATGAGAATTGTTATTGTAATTATGCTTCCTCAGCTTGTCTCAGACGTACACTCCAAAACAATAGATATTAAAATTATTTGCTATTACAACAGTTTACTCTTCCTGAAAAAAAGAAAGAAACGTTATTTATTATCGCCCTCAATAATGTTCTTGGAAACTCCTCGGAAAATACTTTGTCTATCTTCAAACAATCAGCGTACGTGTGTTTCTGGTTGACACTGTAAAAAATCCTTTATGATTTGCTAGCGTGTTAAGACATGAGATTTGTATCTGACCTTTGTCTTAGAACAAAGGTTACAGTTCATTTTAATATCACAAAGTTTATTTTGATATTTTCCTTTGTTTAACGCTTGGCTGTTTTACAACATAAATAGTTTGTTTGGTTTTGAATTTCGCGCAAAGCTACGTGAGGGCTATCTGCGCTAGCTGTTCCTAATTATACAGTGTAAGACTAGGATAAGGCAGCTAGTTATCACCACTCACCGCCAACTCTTGGACTACTCTTTTACCAACGACTAGAGTGATTAACCGTCACATTATAATGCCCCAAGGGTAAAGGGCAAAGCATACTTTGTGTGACGGGGATTCGAACCCGAAACCCTTAGATTACGAGTCGAGTGCCTTGACAACCTGGCCATGCCGGGCCCAACTTCTTCGTTACGATTATTTGTCCATTAAGTTGGCAAAGCGTGCCCTAGTTTTAAGTGAATCGGGATTCTATGGTGTCGTGTTCGATACCTAATACCAAATATGTTTCACACTTTCGGTGTTGTTGCATAATAAAAAGTGAGAGTAATTTCGACACCTTGTAAAGAGTAGCCATTTCAGGCGGAATGTACTGTCAACTATATGTCTTTACCCTGGATTGTAGTTCAAAATTTTGGAGAGATATACATTAATCCCAGGGGATCACCTGACCATTTAGTGTACTGTACGCCCATATCAAGTGTCTTTTGGGTGAACAGGCGAGTGTGTGTATTTTTTTTTTATAACAAAGCCACATCAGACTATATCTGCTAAGTCCACGGAGAGGAGAATCGAACCCTGATTTCAGCGTTGTAAATCCATATACTTACCGCTGTACCATCGGGACGTGTGAACTCACGAAGTTTCGATCATATGGCTCGAAGACGATTTTCATTAAGTGTTATTCAGGCTCGTATGTGAAAAATCCTTTAGAAAATAAAGTTTTGAACAGCATTATCGGGTCTCATAAACAGCCTATCACTAACTATCAAATAATATGAAAGTTCAATAAAATATGTTTATATGAGATTTATTAACACGCTATTAAAGAGCAATAAACATATCAACAAATCTCGTGGTATTCGTGATGATAAATAGTCGTAAAAGCTGTTCTGATAAGTTACAGCAATACAACTACAGAGCTGACGAACCACCACAAAACTAACGAGTTACTACAATAGTACTACAAAACTTGAAACGTTACTTTAATACTATTAAAGAACTAACTACTAGTACTACATTACAACTGTAGTGGTACATTACAACAGTAGTGGTACTACATTACAGCAGTAGTGTTACTACATTACAGTACTATTACAGAGCTGATAAATTATTTTAATTGTTTGATTATAGTTTAGATACTAGGCCTAAAATCTATGAATTTGGTTAACTAAATATATAACTTCGTTTTGATACATCAGTTTAATAAGATACTTGTTGCTAGTCTGTGAATTTGCCAGAAATTTCGTTTCTAAATCAATTTAAAGGTGAAGTCAATAAGCTGTCATTTCAAAATTGTATACGATATATTTACATGAAAAACATGCTCTTCTTGTAAGTTACTATATTTCAAGTCTGAAACAGACGAACAACTGTTAGATCAATACATTAAACCAAAATATTATTTGTTTTAAAATAACTACTTACGCTAAATAACATCAAAATGTTATGTTACGGTTTTCACATGACATGTTTATTTTTATTTACCAAGTCGTTTTAAAACAACCTACTAAACAGATAATTTTAACTAATGATACAACTACGATGCTCACGGTCGCTATTAAATTAGAACTTGTTTTGCTTCCAGGACCTATATTTCAAGAGAATAACGTTTCAAAATAAACAAGTTAAAATTGATTACACGACTTTATAATTTGTTCCGGATTTCACGTAGTTGGTATTGGGATAATACCAAGTTTCCGTAACGATTTCACATCACGTTCAATAATATGAAGCATTTATCGTATGATTATTGAAATACTTTCTGACTCAATTGAAAATAATTTATGGTGGTCATTGTCTTTACTGAAAGATCCCCAGTGCCACAGCGTAATAATGCATGGACTTTCAACGCTAGAAACGGTTTCGATAACCGTGGTGGGCAGATTATTGATATCATATTGTGTAGTTTTGTGCTTAAATTCAAATAAACTTTACTGGAGAATGTTTTGATTTTAAGGTACTACAAAACGTTAAATTATTTTCATTTTGTGTTGATTTCTTTGAAGTCAAACACAAAGCTATATAACAGTTCTGTGCCCTTTCCACCATGGGTATCTAAAACCGAACTCTAGAGTTGTAAGTCCGCAGGCGTATCGTTGTGCTACTGTGGGGACTAAAATTTGAATAATAAATATATCAGATTGTTAGTTAAAATTGATCTTAAATACGCGTGTTCCAGTTTCTGCATATGCTAACGTGAGTGTTGCTCGTAGGTTGTTGCACGAAATTCATTGTGAAGTGACATAAAGTACAAAACAAAAACTTATTATTGTTAACATTTCAGGTCATTTGTCAAAATGTTCTTATTTAATATTAATTCCCAGTTGTCTTCTAACATATTTTTTTTTATTTTGCGATATTTCAGACGTTCAGCGTTAAGTTATTTACTGGTTTTATCACTTTCTAGATGGCGCTGTTTAATACCATTCACCAATTGCGATACGAAATGGTCTCTTTTACTCAATATCCTGCGTTTCATGTCGCTACGATCCATTAATATGAGAACGACTATTCGCTGATACTATGAATACTCACATCACTGAAAAGTTTGCGTTTCAGGTTTGATTTAACGGTAAAACGCTTTCAGTTACGATGCGCCTAACTGTTCTACGTCATCAATAAGTAATATTGATTTTGTTTGTTCGATACGGCGCGTGAAG
Organism: Tachypleus tridentatus; assembly: GCF_004210375.1. NCBI lineage: Eukaryota > Metazoa > Arthropoda > Merostomata > Xiphosura > Limulidae > Tachypleus > Tachypleus tridentatus. The sequence continues at coordinate 14,151,698 of NC_134833.1, forward strand.
TGGGACGGATTAAACGTATTTTTTCTCATTTTGATGTATCGATTATTTGATGATTTGGGTTTCATTAATTATTTATAAAATCTTTGAGATACGAATACACGAGCCTTAAAACGTCTCAAAGGTTACTGTAAATTGTAAGTGCAACGTCAGAGTTAACCTTGCGAAAGCTAAGCCTTTACAAACTATAGTGTCTAGAGTATACATTTGAAAGTTTTAGCTGATTTTACTCGATGGGGTAGACCTAACCTAGTGGTTATCGTGTCAAGCTGAGGGTCAAAGGGCAGAAGTTCGCGCCGCGATGCTTCTGAATACGTTCCACTTTGAGCGTTGTTTGTTTGTTTTGAATTTCGCGCAAAGCTACACGGGCTATCTATGCCAGCCGTCCCTAATTTAGCAGTGTAAGACTAGAGGGAAGGCAGCTAGTCATCATCACCCACCGCCAATCTTGGGCTACTCTTTTACCAACGAAAGTGGGATTAATCGTCACATTATAACGCCCACGGCTGAAAGGGCGAGCATGTTTTGCGCAAAGGGATTCGAACCCGTAACATTTATCAGGGCCAATTTTTTATTTGTACAAAACGACTTGTTGGTTTTACAAAATTTGGTGTGCAGAAATGTTGCACCTTAGTTTTTACTTCATTTAAACCGGAAATACTATAGCGAACGGAAATAAGATAATTGTTGTCAAACCACAAGGGTCTGAAAGGAGCTGTTTTCTGTGACAAAGATTGTTGTTATAAGTGTATTTCCATTATAAAGTGAAGGGTTGTTTAGTAAATATTTATGAATATAATAACACTATCTGTTGTATGTAACTACTTCTAGGGTATGGGATAGATCTTCAACATTGGAAAACATTATTGGATCTTCACATAAACTAACATG
>NC_134833.1:14153085-14221861 GCF_004210375.1 Tachypleus tridentatus
AATGTGAAAATTCTCTCCACACAGATTAATATACCAGAAGATACCATTTCGACTGGCGTCACGTCCTGGCCCGCGCCCTTGTGGTCTCTTACCCCTCCCTCCGTTTCCCAGGTTTCACTCTCAGCGGTCAGTGGCACTCGTGGCTGTGAACTTACTGGTGGATGTGGGTAGAAGAACAGGCCTTGAGAGTTTACGTTTGCCATCCACCAGTTGATTTAACAAAGAATAGCAGGGGAGACATAAGGATATCACTGGTCGGTGACTTCACATGAAACTGGTCATGTGCTCCACCTGCATGTAAGTTGAACTGAAAAGTCACCTCTAAAAAATTAAAATAAAGGGATTTTAAAAAATCTTCTTTTTTATTCATGGAACTAATAGCTTCATCATTTCTTCTGTTGAACATTTAAGTAAGTCCTAAAATATAAAACACGAGTTCTTGGGTTTTCTACTTGGTTTAAAGTTAGGTAAGAATGAAATAATTAAGATAAATGAACTTAAGTTGCTGATGAACATATATTGACTTTTGTGAAACATAACGCGACTATTATTCCAGTAGTATGAATTGTTCACAATGTGGTAAACTTTATATTGTAAGGATAGTAAAGTCACTAAAATCACTGTCAGTTCCCAATAATCGTGTCTTAGGTACAACATAGCAGAAGCAAAGAAATATCTTTCTTTGTATGATGTGCTCAGACTTGCATTCACCCCTAAACACTACAAACTTACGTCACTGAGATTTCTGTCCCAGATCAGTTGCGCACGGCTGTATGGTTACCGAAATCTCCGCAGGTTCTGAGCTGATCCAAAGCGCTGACGAACAACCCGAAGTCTCTAGTACGGGCGGCAGGTAGAGGTGGATGTGTGTCTCGGCTGACTCAAGCCCAGCCCCTCCCACGTATCGTGCCACTTTGCTTACTCGAATAGAATTATTTCAGGTCAAGACAGGTAGCTCCAGAATGTCTACTCCCAAAACATGGCCGAAACTTTTGATTCTGCGTATAGAACAATCCGATCAAAGTTAGTTAAAACAGCCTTATTTATTACCTTTATGACTCAGATCTGACGACCTTTGAACGTACACGTACAGCGAAGCATTTATGCGTTGGTATGAATCTTTTCTAGAAGCAAGACTGCAAAACCAATACGAAGCACAGAACGCGTTAATACAACTCCTTCATCGTTCTGTAACAATACGCCCTTTCATATTGATTTCTGTACTACGCTGACGATATACCAATAATAAAAGAAGATAATTTATAGAAACTCGTTGCCTGATGTTTCTGAAAAGAGACAGGAAACTTTGTGACATTTCACGCAATACCAAATTCGCTTCTGGTTTCGTGAGGTCCATGTAGAGAAACCGATCGATACAGCTGAATTTACACGTGGCTGTATATCTCTCCACACTTCTAAGTCTTCACTCAATAGGTCAGTCAGTAAAATCAACACACAGTGCCTTTTTTCTGATTAACGCCTAAACAAAATATAAATTTAAACCATCTGGTTATTTGACTTTTCCTACCTTTTCGAAAGGCAGTGTTGACTACTCAAAGCTGTTGCAAATACTGACAGGCTTATGTTTATTTCTTTATTTAATTACATTGGTTTACAGACCCTGGCCACATGTCTTACTAGGTATACTCAATTTCAACAGTTTGATACTTCCCTTCCGAAATATGCCCCCCGCTAGTACAGCGGTATGTCTCCGGATTTACAACGCTAAAATCAAGGGTTCCGATTCCCCTCGGTGGGCTGAGCAGATAATCCCATGTGGCTTTGCTATAAGAAAAACACACAAACCACCACCCTTCTGAAATAAGCCTTCACTGAAAACACATTATCTCAGCCACCAGGGGAACGTTTTAACACGTTTTAAATGTATTACTAGATTACGTAATAAATAAATTCATATTTACTTTGTTTTATATACATGGAAAAAGGAAACTGAAAATGTTACATTATGCTGCAAAAAAAAAATATAACACATTGTTCGATCAAATATGATTTCATTTTGTTTTCTAGTATTATAATGAATTAATTGTATCTGATTTTTAACTCCTAGTTTCCCGTATGGATAATTTTCTCTTTAACTTGATATATCATGATTTATGTGATTTTATCTTTAAAATTCAAATTCAAACTTCACAATTCTATTTTTTTGAACTTGTAATTAATCTTTTTTTTTCAACGAATGAGTTTTCTAAACTTTAAAATAATCAAACAATATTTCTAATCATACAACACAGAAGCAAACGAAACAAAACAAAATGTATTTGTAGTTTATACAAGTGTTATTTCTCTATTATTTGAAACACAGTTACCTTTACATTACTGATTGCATATATTTCTCTTAGCTCCTGCTACGATATATATAATCCAACAACTATACGTACTGGAACAGATGTAACCCAACAATAATACATGGTCATGGAACACACGTAATCCAACAACGGTGTTTGTTGAGACACATGTGTCGTACTTAAATTTCAGAAACTGTGTGCAAAAAATTTTTTTTTCAGAAATGAAGAAAATCCATGACGTATCCTGTGTCTCTGATGCGTTCTTACATCAAAATACAAATGTTCATATTAGAAAGACTAAGATTCCATAGAAATCTTCTGTTTTTCAACTGATATAAAAATATTTCACCTCTAGGAAACAATCATTTCTCGAAGGTAAGTCAGCGGACTTATAACGCTAAACATCGAGTTTCGATACTCGTAACGATCAGGGTATAAAAAACCCATTGGGTAGCTGTGCACTTTACAAGAAAACCCAAAACAAATATTTTTAACACACTACTTGATTTGTCTATTAATGTGTAAAATTTGGAGGCAAATGTTTTATGGGACAAGAAAGTTACCTCTAAACTGTCACTAGCAGAATAAAAACTGTAACCTGTCACTAGCAGAATAAAACTTCTTAACCTGTCACTAGCAGAATATAAACAGTAAACTGTCACTAACAGAATAAAAACTGTAACCCTGTCACTAGCAGAATATAAACTGTAACCCTGTCACTAGCAGAATAAAAACTGTAACCTATCACTAGCAGGAATAAAAACTGTAACCCGTCACTAACAGAATATAAACTGTAACCTGTCACGAGCAGAATATAAAACTGTAACCTGTCACTAACAGAATAAAACTGTAACCTGTCACTAGCAGAATATAAAACTGTAACCTGTCACTAGCAAAAGAATATAAACTGTAACCTGTCACTAGCAGAATATAAACTGTAACCTGTCACTAGCAGAGATAAAACTGTCAACCTGTCATATAGCTGGAATATGTCACTGTAACCTGTCACACTAGCAAGGAATATAAACTGTAAAACCTGTCACTAGCAGGAATAAAAAACTGTAACCTGTCACTAACAGAATAAAAACTGTAACCTGTCACTAGCAGAATAAAAACTGTAACCCGTCACTAGCAGAATAAAAACTGTAACCTATCACTAGCAGAATAAAAACTGTAACCTGTCACTAGCAGAATAAAAACTGTAACCTGTCACGAGCAGGAATAAAACTGTAACCTGTCACTGAGCAGAATAAAAACTGTAACCTGTCACTAGCCAGAGATATAAACTTTAACCTGTCACAAGCAGGAATAAAAACTGTAACCTGTCACTAGCAGGAATATAAACTGTAACCCGTCACTAGCAGAATATAAACTGTAACCCGTCACGAGCAGAAATAAAAACTGTAACCTGTCACTAGCAGGAATATAAACTGTAACCTGTCACTAGCAGAGATAAAAACTGTAACCTGTCACACAGCAGAATAAAACTGTAACCTGTCACTAGTGAGAATATAAACTGTAACCTGTCACTAACAGAATATAAACTGTAACCTGTCACTAGCAGAATAAAAGCTGTGAACCTGTCACTAGCAGAATAAAACTGTAACCTGTCACTAGCAGAATATAAACTGGCAACCCGTCACTAGCAGAATATAAACTGTAACCTGTCACTAGCAGAATAAAAACTGTAACCTGTCACTAACAGAATAAAAACTGTAACCTGTCACTAACACCGTAACCCGATAAGAATAAAACTGTAACCTGTCACTAGCAGAATAAAACTGTAACCTGTCACTAACAGAATAAAAAACTGTAACCTGTCACTAACAGAATATAAACTGTAAACTGTCACTCAACAGAATATAAACTGTAACCTGTCACTAGCAGAATATAAACTGTAACCTGTCACTAGCAGAATAAAAACTGTAACCTGTCACTAGCAGAATAAAAACTGTAACCTGTCACTAACAGAATAAAAACTGTAACCTGTCACTAACAGAATAAAAACTGTAACCTGTCACTAGCAGAATAAAAACTGTAACCTGTCACTAGCAGAATATAAACTGTAACCTGTCACTAGCAGAATAAAAACTGTAACCTGTCACTAGCAGAATAAAAACTGTAACCTGTCACTAGCAGAATATAAACTGTAACCTGTCACTAGCAGAATAAAAACTGTAACCTGTCACTAGCAGAATAAAAACTGTAACCTGTCACTAGCAGAATATAAACTGTAACCTGTCACTAACAGAATAAAAACTGTAACCTGTCACTAACAGAATAAAAACTGTAACCTGTCACTAACAGAATAAAAACTGTAACCTGTCACTAGCAGAATAAAAACTGTAACCTGTCACTAACAGAATAAAAACTGTAACCTATCACTAACAGAATATAAACTGTAACCTGTCACTAACAGAATATAAACTGTAACCTGTCACTAGCAGAATATAAACTGTAAACCTGTCACTAGCAGAATATAAAACTGTAACCTGTCACTAGCAGGAATATAAACTGTAACCTGTCACTAACAGAATAAAAACTGTAACCTGTCACCAACAGAATATAAACTCTAAACTGTCACTAACAGAATAAAAAACTGTAACCTGTCACTAGCAGAATAAAAACTGTAACCTGTCACTAGCAGAATATAAACTGTAACCCGTCACTAGTAGAATATAAACTGTAAACCTGTCACTCAACAGAATAAAACTGTAACCTGTCACTAGCAGAATGTAAGCTACTGTAACCTGTCACTAGCAGAATAAAAACTGTAAACCTGTCACTAGCAGAATAAAACTGTAACCTGTCACTAACAGAATAAAACTGTAACCTGTCACTAGCAGAATAAAACTGTAACCTGTCACTAGCAGAATAAAACTGTAACCTGTCACTAGCAGAATATAAACTGTAACCTGTCACAAGCAGAATAAAAACTGTAACCTGTCACTAGCAGAAGATAAAACTGTAACCTGTCACTAGCAGAATATAAACTGCAACCTGTCACTAGCAGAATAAAAACTGCAGAAACCTGTCACTAACAGAATAAAACTGTAACCTGTCACTAGCAGAATAAAACTGTAACCTGTCACTAGCAGAATAAAACTGTAACCTGTCACTAGCAGAATAAAAACTGTAACCTGTCACTAACAATATGAGAATAAAAAACTGTAACCTGTCACTAGCAGAATAAAAACTGAAACCTGTCACTAACAGAATAAAACTGTAACCTGTCACTAACAGAATATAAACTCTAAACTGTCACTAACAGAATAAAAACTGTAACCTGTCACTAGCAGAATATAAACTGTAACCTGTCACTAGCAGAATATAAACTGTAACCTGTCACTAGCAGAATATAAACTGTAAACCTGTCACTAGCAGATATATAAACTGTAACCCGTCACTAACAGAATAAAAACTGTAACCCTGTCACTAACAGAATATAAACTCTAAACTGTCACTAACAGAATAAAAACTGTAACCTGTCACTAGCAGAATAAAAACTGTAACCTGTCACTAGCAGAATATAAACTGTAACCTGTCACTAGCAAGAATATAAACTGTAAACACTGTCACTAACAGAATAAAAACTGTAACCTGTCACTAACAGAATAAAAACTGTAACCTGTCACTAGCAGAATAAAACTGTAACTTGTCACTAGCAGAATAAAACTGTAACCTGTCACTAGCAGAATAAAAACTGTAACTTGTCACTAGCAGATATAAAACTGTAACCTGTCACTACAGCAGAAAAAACTGTAAACCTGTCACTGCAGGAATAAAAACTGTAACTTGTCACTAGCAGAATAAAAACTGTAAACTGTCACTAGCAGAATAAAACTGTAACCTGTCACTAGCAGAATATAAACTGTAACCTGTCACTAACAGAATAAAACTGTAACCTGTCACGAGCAGAATAAAAACTGTAACTTGTCACTAGCAGAATAAAACTGTAAACTGTCACTAACAGAATATAAACTGTAACCTGTCACTAGCAGAATAAAAAGACATGTAACCTGTCACTAGCAGAATAAAACTGTAACTTGTCACTAGCAGAATAAAACTGTAACCTGTCACTAGCAGAATAAAAACTGTAAACTGTCACTAGCAGAATAAAAACTGTAAACCGTCACTAACAGAATATAAACTGTAACCTGTCACTAGCAGCAGAATAAAAACTGTAAACTGTCACTAGCAGAATAAAAACTGTAACCTGTCACTAGCAGGAACAAAACTGTAACCTGTCACTAGCAGAATATAAACTGTAACTTGTCACTAGCAAGAATAAAAGCTGTAACTTGTCACTAAGCAGAATAAAAAACTGTAATTTGTCACTAGCAGGAATAAAACTGTAACCTGTCACTAACAGAATAAAAAACTGTAACTTGTCACTAGCAGAATAAAAACTGTAACCTGTCACTAGCAGGAATAAAAACTGTAACCTGTCACTAACAGGAATAAAACTGTAACCTGTCACTAACAGAATATAAACTGCAACCTGTCACTAGCAGAATAAAAACTGTAACCTGTCACTAGCAGATAAAAACTGTAACCTGTCACTAGCAGAATAAAACTGTAACCTGTCACTAACAGAATAAAACTGTAACCTGTCACTAACAGAATAAAAACTGTAAACCTGTCACTAACAGAATAAAACTGTAACCTGTCACTAGCAGAATAAAACTGTAACCTGTCACTAACAGAATAAAACTGCAACCTGTCACTAACAGAATATAAACTCTAAACTGTCACTAACAGAATAAAAACTGTAACCTGTCACTAGCAGAATATAAACTGTAACCTGTCACTAGCAGAATATAAACTGTAACCTGTCACTAGCAGAATATAAAGCTGTAACCTGTCACTAGCAGAATATAAACTGTAACCTGTCACTAACAGAGGAAAAAACTGTAACCTGTCACTAGCAGAATATAAACTCTAAACTGTCACTAACAGAATAAAACTGTAACCTGTCACTAGCAGAATAAAAACTGTAACCTGTCACTAGCAGAATATAAACTGTAACCTGTCACTAGCAGAATATAAACTGTAAACTGTCACTAACAGAATAAAAACTGTAACCTGTCACTAACAGAATATAAAACTGTAACCTGTCACTAGCAGAATAAAACTGTAACTTGTCACTAGCAGAATAAAAACTGGAACCTGTCACGAGCAGAATAAAAACTGTAACTTGTCACTAGCAGAATAAAAACTGTAACCTGTCACACTAGCAGAATAAAACTGTAACCTGTCACGAGCAGAATAAAAACTGTAACTTGTCACTAGCAGAATAAAAACTGTAAACTGTCACTAGCAGAATAAAAACTGTAACCTGTCACTAGCAGAATATAAACTGTAACCTGTCACTAACCGAATAAAAACTGTAACCTGTCACGAGCAGAATAAAAACTGTAACTTGTCACTAGCAGAATAAAAACTGTAAACTGTCACTAACAGAATATAAACTGTAACCTGTCACTAGCAGAATAAAAAGTGTAACCTGTCACTAGCAGAATAAAAACAGTAACTTGTCACTAGCAGAATAAAAAACTGTAACCTGTCACTAACAGAATAAAAACTGTAAACTGTCACTAGCAGAATAAAAACTGTAAACTGTCACTAACATAATATAAACTGTAACCTGTCACTAGCAGAATAAAAACTGTAAACTGTCACTAACAGAATAAAAACTGTAATCTGTCACTAGCAGAACAAAAACTGTAACCTGTCACTAGCAGAATATAAACTGTAACTTGTCACTAGCAGAATAAAAAGTGTAACTTGTCACTAGCAGAATAAAACTGTAACCTGTCACTAGCAGAATAAAACTGTAACCTGTCACTAACAGAATAAAAACTGTAACCTGTCACTAGCAGAATAAAAACTGTAACCTGTCACTAGCAGAATAAAAACTGTAACCTGTCACTAACAGAATAAAACTGTAACCTGTCACTAACAGAATAAAACTGTAACCTGTCACTAGCAGAATAAAACTGTAACCTGTCACTAACAGAATAAAACTGTAACCTGTCACTAACAGAATATAAACTGTAAACTGTCACTAACAGAATAAAAACTGTAACCTGTCACTAGCAGAATAAAACTGTAACCTGTCACTAGCAGAATATAAACTGTAACCTGTCACTAGCAGAATAAAAACTGTAACCTGTCACTAACAGAATAAAACTGTAACCTGTCACTAACAGAATATAAACTCTAAACTGTCACTAACAGAATAAAAAACTGTAACCTGTCACTAGCAGAATATAAACTGTAACCCGTCACTAGCAGAATATAAACTGTAACCTGTCACTAGCAGAATAAAAACTGTAACTTGTCACTAGCAGAATAAAAACTGTAACCTGTCACTAACAGAATAAAACTGTAACCTGTCACTAGCAGAATAAAACTGTAACCTGTCACTAGCAGAATAAAAACTGTAACCTGTCACTAGCAGAATAAAAAACTGTAACCTGTCACTAACAGAATAAAAACTGTAACCTGTCACTAACAGAATAAAACTGTAACCTGTCACTAGCGGAATAAAACTGTAACCTGTTACTAACAGAATATAAACTCTAAACTGTCACTAACAGAATAAAACTGTAACCTGTCACTAACAGAATAAAACTGTAACCTGTCACTAACAGAATATAAACCTAAACTGTCACTAACAGAATAAAAACTGTAACCTGTCACTAGCAGAATAAAACTGTAACCTGTCACTAGCAGGAATATAAACTGTAACCTGTCACAAGCAGAATATAAACTGTAAACTGTCACTAACAGAATAAAACTGTCAAATGTCACTAGCAGAATAAAAACTGTAACCTGTCACTAGCAGAATAAAACTGTAACCTGTCACTAGCAGAATAAAACTGTAACCTGTCACTAACAGAATAAAACTGTAACCTGTCACTAACAGAATAAAACTGTAACCTGTCACTAGCAGAATAAAAACTGTAACCTGTCACTAACAGAATAAAAACTGTAACCTGTCACTAGCAGAATAAAAACTGTAACTTGTCACTAGCAGAATAAAAACTGTAAACTGTCACTAGCAGAATAAAAACTGTAACCTGTCACTAACAGAATAAAAACTGTAACCTGTCACTAGCAGAATAAAAACTGTAACCTGTCACTAGCAGAATAAAAACTGTAACCTGTCACTAGCAGAATAAAAACTGTAACCTGTCACTAACAGAATAAAAACTGTAACCTGTCACTAACAGAATAAAAACTGTAACCTGTCACTAGCAGAATAAAAACTGTAACCTGTCACTAACAGAATATAAACTCTAAACTGTCACTAACAGAATAAAAACTGTAACCTGTCACTAACAGAATAAAAACTGTAACCTGTCACTAACAGAATATAAACTCTAAACTGTCACTAACAGAATAAAAACTGTAACCTGTCACTAGCAGAATAAAACTGTAACCTGTCACTAGCAGAATATAAACTGTAACCTGTCACAAGCAGAATATAAACTGTAAACTGTCACTAACAGAATAAAACTGTAAATGTCACTAGCAGAATAAAACTGTAACCTGTCACTAACAGAATAAAAACTGTAACCTGTCACTAACAGAATAAAACTGTAACCTGTCACTAACAGAATACAAACTGTAACCTGTCACTAACAGAATAAAAACTGTAACCTGTCACTAACAGAATAAAAACTGTAACCTGTCACTAACAGAATAAAAACTGTAACCTGTCACTAGCAGAATAAAAACTGTAACTTGTCACTAGCAGAATAAAAACTGTAACCTGTCACTAGAAGAATAAAAACTGTAACCTGTCACTAGCAGAATATAAACTGTAACCTGTCACTAGCAGAATAAAAACTGTAACCTGTCACTAGCAGAATAAAAACTGTAAACTGTCACTAGCAGAATAAAACTGTAACCTGTCACTAGCAGAATAAAACTGTAACCTGTCACTAGCAGAATAAAAACTGTAACCTGTCACTAGCAGAATATAAACTGTAACCTGTCACTAACAGAATAAAAACTGTAACCTGTCACTAACAGAATATAAACTCTAAACTGTCACTAACAGAATAAAAACTGTAACCTGTCACTAGCAGAATATAAACTGTAACCTGTCACTAGCAGAATATAAACTGTAACCTGTCACTAGCAGAATAAAAACTGTAACTTGTCACTAGCAGATAAAAAACTGTAACCTGTCACTAACAGAATAAAAACTGTAACCTGTCACTAGCAGAATAAAAACTGTAACCTGTCACTAGCAGAATAAAAACTGTAACCTGTCACTAGCAGAATATAAACTGTAACCTGTCACTAGCAGAATAAAAACTGTAACCTGTCACTAACAGAATAAAAACTGTAACCTGTCACTAACAGAATATAAACTCTAAACTGTCACTAACAGAATAAAACTGTAACCTGTCACTAACAGAATAAAACTGTAACCTGTCACTAACAGAATATAAACTCTAAACTGTCACTAACAGAATAAAAACTGTAACCTGTCACTAGCAGAATAAAAACTGTAACCTGTCACTAGCAGAATATAAACTGTAACCTGTCACAAGCAGAATATAAACTGTAAACTGTCACTAACAGAATAAAAACTGTCAAATGTCACTAGCAGAATAAAAACTGTAACCTGTCACTAACAGAATAAAAACTGTAACCTGTCACTAACAGAATAAAAACTGTAACCTGTCACTAACAGAATACAAACTGTAACCTGTCACTAACAGAATAAAACTGTAACCTGTCACTAACAGAATAAAAACTGTAACCTGTCACTAACAGAATAAAAACTGTAACCTGTCACTAGCAGAATAAAAACTGTAACTTGTCACTAGCAGAATAAAAACTGTAAACTGTCACTAGCAGAATAAAAACTGTAACCTGTCACTAGAAGAATAAAAACTGTAACCTGTCACTAGCAGAATATAAACTGTAACCTGTCACTAGCAGAATAAAAACTGTAACCTGTCACTAGCAGAACTAAAACTGTAACCTGTCACTAGCAGAATATAAACAGTAACTTGTCACTAGCAGAATAAAAAGTGTAACTTGTCACTAGCAGAATAAAAACTGTAATTTGTCACTAGCAGAATAAAAACTGTAACCTGTCACTAACAGAATAAAAACTGTAACTTGTCACTAGCAGAATAAAACTGTAACCTGTCACTAGCAGAATAAAAACTGTAACCTGTCACTAACAGAATAAAAACTGTAACCTGTCACTAACAGAATAAAAACTGTAACCTGTCACTAGCAGAATAAAAACTGTAACCTGTCACTAACAGAATAAAAACTGTAACCTGTCACTAACAGAATATAAACTCTAAACTGTCACTAACAGAATAAAAACTGTAACCTGTCACTAGCAGTAAAACTGTAACCTGTCACTAGCAGAATATAAACTGTAACCTGTCACTAGCAGAATAAAACTGTAACCTGTCACTAACAGAATAAAAACTGTAACCTGTCACTAACAGAATATAAACTCTAAACTGTCACTAACAGAATAAAAACTGTAACCTGTCACTAGCAGAATATAAACTGTAACCTGTCACTAGCAGAATATAAACTGTAACCTGTCACTAGCAGAATAAAAACTGTAACTTGTCACTAGCAGAATAAAAACTGTAACCTGTCACTAACAGAATAAAAACTGTAACCTGTCACTAGCAGAATAAAAACTGTAACCTGTCACTAGCAGAACAAAAACTGTAACCTGTCACTAGCAGAATAAAAACTGTAACCTGTCACTAGCAGAATAAAAACTGTAACCTGTCACTAACAGAATAAAACTGTAACCTGTCACTAGCAGAATAAAAACTGTAACCTGTCACTAACAGAATAAAAACTGTAACCTGTCACTAACAGAATAAAAACTGTAACCTGTCACTAGCAGAATAAAAACTGTAACCTGTCACTAACAGAATAAAAACTGTAACCTGTCACTAACAGAATATAAACTCTAAACTGTCACTAACAGAATAAAAACTGCAACCTGTCACTAGCAGAATGTAAACTGTAACCTGTCACTAGCAGAATAAAAACTGTAACCTGTCACTAGCAGAATAAAAACTGTAACCTGTCACTAACAGAATAAAAACTGTAACCTGTCACTAACAGAATAAAAACTGTAACCTGTCACTAGCAGAATAAAAACTGTAACCTGTCACTAGCAGAATATAAACTGTAACCTGTCACAAGCAGAATAAAAACTGTAACCTGTCACTAGCAGAATAAAAACTGCAACCTGTCACTAGCAGAATATAAACTGCAACCTGTCACTAGCAGAATAAAAACTGTAACCTGTCACTAGCAGAATAAAAACTGTAACCTGTCACTAGCAGAATAAAAACTGTAACCTGTCACTAACAGAATAAAAACTGTAACCTGTCACTAACAGAATAAAAACTGTAACCTGTCACTAACAGAATAAAAACTGTAACCTGTCACTAGCAGAATAAAAACTGTAACCTGTCACTAACAGAATAAAAACTGTAACCTGTCACTAACAGAATATAAACTCTAAACTGTCACTAACAGAATAAAAACTGTAACCTGTCACTAGCAGAATATAAACTGTAACCTGTCACTAACAGAATATAAACTGTAACCTGTCACTAGCAGAATATAAACTGTAACCTGTCACTAGCAGAATATAAACTGTAACCTGTCACTAACAGAATAAAAACTGTAACCTGTCACTAACAGAATATAAACTCTAAACTGTCACTAACAGAATAAAAACTGTAACCTGTCACTAGCAGAATATAAACTGTAACCTGTCACTAGCAGAATATAAACTGTAACCTGTCACTAGCAGAATAAAAACTGTAACTTGTCACTAGCAGAATAAAAACTGTAACCTGTCACTAACGGAATAAAAACTGTAACCTGTCACTAACAGAATATAAACTCTAAACTGTCACTAACAGAATAAAAACTGTAACCTGTCACTAGCAGAATAAAAACTGTAACCTGTCACTAGCAGAATATAAACTGTAACCTGTCACTAGCAGAATATAAACTGTAAACTGTCACTAACAGAATAAAAACTGTAACCTGTCACTAACAGAATAAAAACTGTAACCTGTCACTAGCAGAATAAAATCTGTAACTTGTCACTAGCAGAATAAAAACTGGAACCTGTCACGAGCAGAATAAAAACTGTAACTTGTCACTAGCAGAATAAAAACTGTAACCTGTCACTAGCAGAATAAAAACTGTAACCTGTCACGAGCAGAATAAAAACTGTAACTTGTCACTAGCAGAATAAAAACTGTAAACTGTCACTAGCAGAATAAAAACTGTAACCTGTCACTAGCAGAATATAAACTGTAACCTGTCACTAATCCGAATAAAAACTGTAACCTGTCACGAGCAGAATAAAAACTGTAACTTGTCACTAGCAGAATAAAAACTGTAAACTGTCACTAACAGAATATAAACTGTAACCTGTCACTAGCAGAATAAAAACTGTAACCTGTCACTAGCAGAATAAAAACTGTAACTTGTCACTAGCAGAATAAAAACTGTAACCTGTCACTAACAGAATAAAAACTGTAAACTGTCACTAGCAGAATAAAAACTGTAAACTGTCACTAACATAATATAAACTGTAACCTGTCACTAGCAGAATAAAAACTGTAAACTGTCACTAACAGAATAAAAACTGTAATCTGTCACTAGCAGAATAAAACTGTAACTTGTCACTAGCAGAATAAAAAGTGTAACTTGTCACTAGCAGAATAAAAACTGTAATTTGTCACTAGCAGAATAAAAACTGTAACCTGTCACTAACAGAATAAAAACTGTAACTTGTCACTAGCAGAATAAAAACTGTAACCTGTCACTAGCAGAATAAAAACTGTAACCTGTCACTAACAGAATAAAAACTGTAACCTGTCACTAACAGAATAAAAACTGTAACCTGTCACTAGCAGAATAAAAACTGTAACCTGTCACTAACAGAATAAAAACTGTAACCTGTCACTAACAGAATATAAACTCTAAACTGTCACTAACAGAATAAAAACTGTAACCTGTCACTAGCAGAATAAAAACTGTAACCTGTCACTAGCAGAATATAAACTGTAACCTGTCACTAGCAGAATAAAAACTGTAACCTGTCACTAACAGAATAAAAACTGTAACCTGTCACTAACAGAATATAAACTCTAAACTGTCACTAACAGAATAAAAACTGTAACCTGTCACTAGCAGAATATAAACTGTAACCTGTCACTAGCAGAATATAAACTGTAACCTGTCACTAGCAGAATAAAAACTGTAACCTGTCACTAGCAGAATAAAAACTGTAACCTGTCACTAACAGAATAAAAACTGTAACCTGTCACTAGCAGAATAAAAACTGTAACCTGTCACTAGCAGAATAAAAACTGTAACCTGTCACTAACAGAATAAAAACTGTAACCTGTCACTAACAGAATAAAAACTGTAACCTGTCGCTAGCAGAATAAAAACTGTAACCTGTTACTAACAGAATATAAACTCTAAACTGTCACTAACAGAATAAAAACTGTAACCTGTCACTAACAGAATAAAAACTGTAACCTGTCACTAACAGAATATAAACTCTAAACTGTCACTAACAGAATAAAAACTGTAACCTGTCACTAGCAGAATATAAACTGTAACCTGTCACAAGCAGAATATAAACTGTAAACTGTCACTAACAGAATAAAAACTGTCAAATGTCACTAGCAGAATAAAAACTGTAACCTGTCACTAACAGAATAAAAACTGTAACCTGTCACTAACAGAATAAAAACTGTAACCTGTCACCAACAGAATACAAACTGTAACCTGTCACTAACAGAATAAAAACTGTAACCTGTCACTAACAGAATAAAAACTGTAACCTGTCACTAACAGAATAAAAACTGTAACCTGTCACTAGCAGAATAAAAACTGTAACTTGTCACTAGCAGAATAAAAACTGTAAACTGTCACTAGCAGAATAAAAACTGTAACCTGTCACTAGAAGAATAAAACTGTAACCTGTCACTAGCAGAATATAAACTGTAACCTGTCACTAGCAGAATAAAAACTGTAACCTGTCACTAGCAGAATAAAACTGTAAACTGTCACTAGCAGAATAAAAACTGTAACCTGTCATTAACAGAATAAAAACTGTAACCTGTCACTAGCAGAATAAAAACTGTAACCTGTCACTAGCAGAATATAAACTGTAACCTGTCACTAGCAGAATAAAAACTGTAACCTGTCACTAGCAGAATAAAACTGTAAACTGTCACTAGCAGAATAAAACTGTAACCTGTCACTAACAGAATAAAAACTGTAACCTGTCACTAGCAGAATATAAACTGTAAACTGTCACTAGCAGAATAAAAACTGTAACTTGTCACTAGCAGAATATAAACTGTAACCTGTCACTAGCAGAATAAAAACTGTAACCTGTCACTAACAGAAAAAAACTGTAACCTGTCACTAACAGAATAAAAACTGTAACCTGTCACGAGCAGAATAAAAACTGTAACTTGTCACTAGCAGAATAAAAACTGTAACCTGTCACTAACAGAATAAAAACTGTAAACTGTCACTAGCAGAATAAAAACTGTAAACTGTCACTAACATAATATAAACTGTAACCTGTCACTAGCAGAATAAAAACTGTAAACTGTCACTAACAGAATAAAAACTGTAATCTGTCACTAGCAGAACAAAAACTGTAACCTGTCACTAGCAGAATATAAACTGTAACTTGTCACTAGCAGAATAAAAAGTGTAACTTGTCACTAGCAGAATAAAAACTGTAATTTGTCACTAGCAGAATAAAAACTGTAACCTGTCACTAACAGAATAAAAACTGTAACCTGTCACTAGCAGAATAAAAACTGTAACCTGTCACTAGCAGAATAAAACTGTAACCTGTCACTAACAGAATAAAACTGTAACCTGTCACTAACAGAATAAAAACTGTAACCTGTCACTAGCAGAATAAAACTGTAACCTGTCACTAACAGAATAAAACTGTAACCTGTCACTAACAGAATATAAACCTAAACTGTCACTAACAGAATAAAACTGTAACCTGTCACTAGCAGGTAAAAACTGTAACCTGTCACTAGCAGAATATAAACTGTAACCTGTCACTAGCAGAATAAAAACTGTAACCTGTCACTAACAGAATAAAAACTGTAACCTGTCACTAACAGAATATAAACTCTAAACTGTCACTAACAGAATAAAAACTGTAACCTGTCACTAGCAGAATATAAACTGTAACCTGTCACTAGCAGAATATAAACTGTAACCTGTCACTAGCAGAATAAAAACTGTAACTTGTCACTAGCAGAATAAAAACTGTAACCTGTCACTAACAGAATAAAAACTGTAACCTGTCACTAGCAGAATAAAAACTGTAACCTGTCACTAGCAGAATAAAAACTGTAACCTGTCACTAGCAGAATAAAAACTGTAACCTGTCACTAACAGAATAAAACTGTAACCTGTCACTAACAGAATATAAAACTGTAACCTGTCACTAGCAGAATAAAACTGTAACCTGTCACTAACAGAATATAAACTCTAAACTGTCACTAACAGAATAAAAACTGTAACCTGTCACTAACAGAATAAAAACTGTAACCTGTCACTAACAGAATATAAACTCTAAACTGTCACTAACAGAATAAAAACTGTAACCTGTCACTAGCAGAATAAAAACTGTAACCTGTCACTAGCAGAATATAAACTGTAACCTGTCACAAGCAGAATATAAACTGTAAACTGTCACTAACAGAATAAAAACTGTCAAATGTCACTAGCAGAATAAAAACTGTAACCTGTCACTAACAGAATAAAAACTGTAACCTGTCACTAACAGAATAAAAACTGTAACCTGTCACTAACAGAATACAAACTGTAACCTGTCACTAACAGAATAAAAACTGTAACCTGTCACTAACAGAATAAAAACTGTAACCTGTCACTAACAGAATAAAAACTGTAACCTGTCACTAGCAGAATAAAAACTGTAACTTGTCACTAGCAGAATAAAAACTGTGAACTGTCACTAGCAGAATAAAAACTGTAACCTGTCACTAGAAGAATAAAAACTGTAACCTGTCACTAGCAGAATATAAACTGTAACCTGTCACTAGCAGAATAAAAACTGTAACCTGTCACTAGCAGAATAAAAACTGTAAACTGTCACTAGCAGAATAAAAACTGTAACCTGTCACTAGCAGAATATAAACTGTAACCTGTCACTAGCAGAATAAAAACTGTAACCTGTCACTAGCAGAATAAAACTGTAAACTGTCACTAGCAGAATAAAAACTGTAACCTGTCATTAACAGAATAAAAACTGTAACCTGTCACTAGCAGAATATAAACTGTAAACTGTCACTAGCAGAATAAAAACTGTAACTTGTCACTAGCAGAATATAAACTGTAACCTGTCACTAGCAGAATAAAAACTGTAACCTGTCACTAACAGAAAAAAACTGTAACCTGTCACTAACAGAATAAAAACTGTAACCTGTCACTAGCAGAATAAAAACTGTAACTTGTCACTAGCAGAATAAAAACTGTAAACTGTCACTAGCAGAATAAAAACTGTAAACTGTCACTAGCAGAATAAAAACTGTAACTTGTCACTAGCAGAATAAAAACTGTAACCTGTCACTAACAGAATAAAAACTGTAACCTGTCACGAGCAGAATAAAAACTGTAACTTGTCACTAGCAGAATAAAAACTGTAACTTATCACTAGCAAAATAAAAACTGTAAACTGTCACTAGCAGAATAAAAACTGTAAACTGTCACTAGCAGAATAAAAACTGTAAACTGTCACTAGCAGAATAAAAACTGTAACTTGTCACTAGCAGAATAAAAACTGTAACCTGTCACTAACAGAATAAAACTGTAACCTGTCACGAGCAGAATAAAAACTGTGACTTGTCACTAGCAGAATAAAAACTGTAACTTGTCACTAGCAAAATAAAAAATGTAAACTGTCACTAGCAGAATAAAAACTGTAACCTGTCACGAGCAGAATAAAAACTGTAACCTGTCACGAGCAGAATAAAAACTGTAACCTGTCACTAACAGAATAAAAACTGTAACCTGTCACTAGCAGAATAAAAACTGTAACTTGTCACTAGTAGAATAAAAACTGTAACCTGTCACTAGCAGAATAAAAACTGTAACCTGTCACGAGCAGAATAAAAACTGTAACTTGTCACTAGCAGAATAAAAACTGTAACTTGTCACTAGCAGAATATAAACTGTAAACTGTCACTAGCAGAATAAAAACTGTAAACTGTCACTAGCAGAATAAAAACTGTAAACTGTCACTAGCAGAATAAAAACTGTAACTTGTCACTAGCAGAATAAAAACTGTAACCTGTCACTAACAGAATAAAACTGTAACCTGTCACTAGCAGAATAAAACTGTAACCTGTCACTAACAGAATAAAACTGTAACCTGTCACTAACAGAATATAAACTGTAAACTGTCACTAACAGAATAAAACTGTAACCTGTCACTAGCAGAATAAAACTGTAACCTGTCACTAGCAGAATATAAACTGTAACCTGTCACTAGCAGAATATAAACTGTAAACTGTCACTAACAGGAATAAAACTGTCAAATGTCACTAGCAGAATAAAACTGTAACCTGTCACTAACAGAATAAAAACTGTAACCTGTCACTAACAGAATAAAAACTGTAACCTGTCACTAACAGAATAAAAACTGTAACCTGTCACTAACAGAATAAAAACTGTAACCTGTCACTAACAGAATAAAAACTGTAACCTGTCACTAACAGAATAAAAACTGTAACCTGTCACTAACAGAATAAAAACTGTAACCTGTCACTAACAGAATAGAAACTGTAACCTGTTACTAACAGAATAAAAATGTAATCTGTCACTAGCAGAATATAAACTGTAACCTGTCACTAGCAGAATATAAACTGTAACCTGTCACGAGCAGAATAAAAACTGTAACCTGTCACTAGCAGAATAAAAACAGTAAACTGTCACTAACAGAATATAAACTGTAACCTGTCACTAGCAGAATAAAAAGTGTAACTTGTCACTAGCAGAATAAAAACTGTAACTTGTCCCTAGCAGAATAAAAACTGTAAACTGTCACTAGCAGAATAAAAACTGTAACCTGTCACTAGAAGAATAAAAACTGTAACCTGTCACTAGCAGAATATAAACTGTAACCTGTCACTAGCAGAATAAAAACTGTAACCTGTCACTAGCAGAATAAAAACTGTAAACTGTCACTAGCAGAATAAAAACTGTAACCTGTCATTAACAGAATAAAAACTGTAACCTGTCACTAGCAGAATAAAAACTGTAACCTGTCACTAGCAGAATATAAACTGTAACCTGTCACTAGCAGAATAAAAACTGTAACCTGTCACTAGCAGAATAAAACTGTAAACTGTCACTAGCAGAATAAAAACTGTAACCTGTCATTAACAGAATAAAAACTGTAACCTGTCACTAGCAGAATATAAACTGTAAACTGTCACTAGCAGAATAAAAACTGTAACTTGTCACTAGCAGAATATAAACTGTAACCTGTCACTAGCAGAATATAAACTGTAACCTGTCACTAGCAGAATAAAAACTGTAACCTGTCACTAACAGAATAAAAACTGTAACCTGTCACGAGCAGAATAAAAACTGTAACTTGTCACTAGCAGAATAAAAACTGTAACTTGTCACTAGCAGAATAAAAACTGTAAACTGTCACTAGCAGAATAAAAACTGTAACCTGTCACGAGCAGAATAAAAACTGTAACCTGTCACGAGCAGAATAAAAACTGTAACCTGTCACTAACAGAAAAAAACTGTAACCTGTCACTAACAGAATAAAAACTGTAACCTGTCACGAGCAGAATAAAAACTGTAACCTGTGACTAACAGAATATAAACTCTAAACTGTCACTAACAGAATAAAAACTGTAAACTGTCACTACCAGAATAAAAACTGTAACCTGTCACTAGCAGAATAAAAACTGTAACTTGTCACTAGCAGAATAAAAACTGTAACCTGTGACTAACAGAATATAAACTCTAAACTGTCACTAACAGAATAAAAACTGTAACCTGTCACTAGCAGAATAAAAACTGTAACCTGTCACTAGCAGAATAAAAACTGTAACCTGTGACTAACAGAATATAAAATCTAAACTGTCACTAACAGAATAAAAACTGTAACTTGTCACTAGCAGAATATAAACTGTAACCTGTCACTAACAGAATAAAAACTGTAACCTGTCACTAGCAGAATAAAAACTGTAACCTGTCACTAACAGAATAAAAACTGTAACCTGTCACTAACAGAATATAAACTGTAACCTGTCACTAGCAGAATATAAACTGTAAACTGTCACTAACAGAATAAAAACTGTAACCTGTCACTAACAGAATAAAAACTGTAACCTGTCACTAACAGAATATAAACTGTAACCTGTCACTAGCAGAATATAAACTGTAACCTGTCACTGGCAGAATAAAAACTGTAACCTGTCACCAGCAGAATAAAGACGAACTTTCGTTGTGCTTACAGTCTTTTAATTAACTTCTTATTTCTGGCCCGGCATGGCCAAGCGTGTTAAGGTGTGCGACTCGCAAGCTGAGGGTCGCGGGTTCGAATCCCGGTCGCACCAAACATGCTCGCTCTTTCAGCCGTGGAGGCGTTATAATGTGACGGTCAACCCCACTATTCGTTGGTAATAGAGTAGCCCAGGAGTTGGTGGTGGGTGGTGATGACTATCTGCCTTCCCTCTAGTCTTGAACTGCTAAATTAAGGACGGCTAGCGCAGATAGCCCTCGAGTAGCTTCGTGCGAAATTCAAAAACAAACAAACTTCTTATTCCCTCTCTCTGTGAATGATCCAAGTACCTGAATCTAGCTGATCTACGTGCTCTATGTTTTACGTGTTTGTAAGAAATAAATCACACGGAAGGGGGAGGACTTAATGCAAAGCCAATAGGGTATCTGTATTCTGTTTGCCACGAGGAATTGAACCACGGATTTTAAGGCTGCAAGTCTTTAATTTATCGCTGCTTAACCGGTGGGCCACAGAAACCTGTGATGTTAAATACCTAAAGAAGACCAGTAAACTCTAATTACTGTTTCTTGTTTATTAATAAAATGTATAAATATTAGATATCGACGTCACACCTCGCGCGACCTAGTTTTCTGATTAAGGTTTACGAATTTAGATAGTTATGATATATTCCATAGATTGTCGTGTTTTTATTTTATTTTAAAATAATTATGTAAGAATGAGTACCCCTGTGGAACAACGGTAAGTTTAGGACCTTACAGCGGTAAAATCCGAGGTTTTATTCCCGCGGCTTACAGGGCAGATAGTCCACGTGGCTTTGTGCTAAAAGGAACATAATTAGAGTGAAGACACAACTATCCAACTTGACTCTATTCTGGAATGCTATTCTTATTTATCGTTGTAGAAGACCACAGGAATTTTCTGAAACTTGTTTGTTCTTCTGAGAAACACTGGGTAGAACCATCGTTACAGAGACAAAGAGTGAAAGCGAACAGGGTTTATAAGGAGTTATCAAAAGAACGATCTGATTTACTGGGTTAATATACTTTAACTCCTTGTGTTCATGACAACGGATAATAATAAAACAAACAAGATTGACACATATTCTCCACTTTTTACAGGTGAGAGTGTATACAAAGAGAACATAACTATTTAAACTTTATGATGGTAATCTCACATAAGGATAACAAATACAGTTTTATTCTCGTTTCGAACACATTTATAGAGTAAGAATTAATAAGTGACAACATTATGCTTGCTATAATAATTATGAGTTTGATCTATAAAAGAAAAGAATGATGTAAATTACTAGATGGCCCCGGCATGGCCAAGTGGTTAAGGACTATCGACTTGCAATCCATCAAACATGCTCGCACTGTCAGCCATATTGGCGTTATTATGTTACATCAATCCTACTATTAATGGGTAAAATAGAAGGCCCAGGGTTGTCAGTGGGTAATGGTGATTCTAGTGTTTAACTGCTAAATTAGGGAAGGCTAGTGAAGATAGCTCTCACGTAGTTTTGCTCGCAATCCAAACCAAACAAACCAAATTACCAAATATGGCTGGTTTCCCTCTAGATTAGCCCTATTCTATTCGTCATGCATGTAAATAATGTGTCCCTAGACGACCTAAATTATAAACACGTATCACAATTCGCAAATGATGTTGTCATTTGGAGGACTGCACCGACCACAACAATAAATACCAAAAGTATACAACCACAGTTTAATAGTACGATACTATCAAAAATATTGCATCAAAATATATGTCCCTAAAATTCAACAGGTAATTTTTTTGTTTTTGTTTTTGGTTTTACAAAACTAGAAACATTCAATAAAACCCGGCTGAACATTACATGAATGGTACACTTATCCAACCGACAACATCAGCTAAATTCTTTGGCAACGTGCGAACTATGTAAAGGTGTTGTTTGTTGTTGGTTTTGAATTTCGCACAAAGCTACTCGAGGGCTAGCTGAGCTATCCGTCCCTAACTTAGCAGTGTAAGACTAGAGGGAAGGCAGCTAGTCATCACCATCCACCGCCAACTCTTGGGCTACTCTTTTACCAACGAATAGTGGGATTGACCTTAACATTATACGACCTCACGGCTGTGAGGGCGAGCATGTTTAGCGCGACTGGAATTCGAACCCGCGACCCTCAGATTACGAGTCGCACGCTTTAACACGCTTGGCCATGCCGAGCCACTATGTGAAGTGTCTAACGGTCAAAATCCATTAAACATCACTCAACAACACAAATCCACCCTGGTCACAGAAAATACAAGAACTGACGTAAAACTGTCATTCGTAAGACAAGAATAAATAATACAGAATGCGTTACCTAAACGACATCTTTCGATTGTCAAGATCTGCACTTTCAACTTTTTTATACAAATATGCAACCTTACAAATATTGGCTGACAGACCCACTGATCGTACGTTAAATTATTTTGCAAATAGTGGCATAAAAATTATCTATTTTGTAAATTAGACCGATTTTGCATACACGATAAAATTAGCCCGAAGCAGCTCTTACCGATTAACTAACCTCTACGTTAAAAATATATTAAGGATACCCTTGCTAAGACAATGCCTCATCCTTAGTTTATTTAACTAGGAAAACATTGAAAACGTTATTTCACGTACAAACCCCTCACAGTATTAAAACTAACGAAAACTATGCGAATTACAACTTGAACTGTTTTCTCAAAGCATCAGAATTTTGCGGGATAAGGAACAGTGAAAAAGTGTATTATTTATATTGTATATTTTCTTGACTACAATATCTAAGAGTGCATGAAATAGCATGACCTCTGATCCTCGTGATAAATAGCGGAAAAAAATCTACGGTTGCAAAGAAAACACAAGAGAAATAAAGAAAACACAGAGGTCCAGGTAAGTCTAACCATCCCGCGTATAGCAAAAGACCTGGACAATGGGATAAAACTAGAAGAAAAGTGTAGAAGATACGACTTCCGCACAGTCGTTTCCACTTTGTAATGAATAAATGAGAAGTGACCATAATTAACATAAAACAAAGCTATATTTGTTGTTTAGTAAACAAACAAGTATTTCAGTTATATAGTTCTTACTTCCAGGTAACAGTCTAACATCAAACATTCAACACTGTTTAAATGAACAGAAAGTGTAGAAGAGAGAAAATGAAATACAAATATGAAACATTTAACACTGTTTTAAGTGATTAGAAACTGTAGAAGAGAGAAAATCGAATACAAATATGAAACATTTAACACTGTTTTAAGTGACCAGAAACTGTAGAAGAGAGAAAATCAAATACAAACATGAAACATTTAACACTGTTTTAAGTGACCAGAAACTGTAGAAGAGAGACATTCAAATACAAATATGTAACATTTAACACTGTTTTAAGTGACCAGAAACTGTAGAAGAGAGAAAATGAAATACAAGTATGAAACATTTAACACTGTTTTAAGTGACTAGAAACTGTAGAAGAGAGAAAATCAAATACAAATATCAAACATTTAACACTGTTTTAAGTGACCAGAGACTGTAGAAGAGAGAAAATCAAATGCAATTATGAAACATTTAAGTGACCAGAAACTGTAGAAGAGAGAAAATGAAATACAAATATGAAACATTTAACACTGTTTTAAGTGACCAGAAACTGTAGAAGAGAGAAAATCAAATGCAAATATGAAACATTTAACACTGTTTTAAGTGACCAGAAACTGTAGAAGAGAGAAAATAAATGCAATTATGAAACATTTAAGTGACCAGAAACTGTAGAAGAGAGAAAATGAAATACAAATATGAAACATTTAACACTGTTTTAAGTGATCAGAAACTGTAGAAGAGAGAAAATCGAATACAAATATGAAACATTTAACACTGTTTTAAGTGACCAGAAACTGTAGAAGAGAGAAAATCAAATACAAATATGAAACATTTAACACTGTTTTAAGTGACCAAAAACTGTAGAAGAGAGAAACCAATTTTATCTACGGTCGTTATAAATATGTGTGAATGTGTGTATAGTAATATCAAAACATTATTACATCAGCATAAATAGGTGTAGGTTTCTCATAACTCATACATTCATATTTTAAGTATTTAGAAATCAATAACTTACACGATATTTATATATATATATATATTTTGCTGATAAGAGAAAACAAGTTGAAATGAGTTCCCAAGATTTTTGTTCTATTAATGCAAAGCCATTATCTGGCTATCTGCTGCGTCCACTGACGGGATACAAGCCCCGTGATTTTAACGTTGTAAATCCGGAGACAGTTTCATACGAGAGCATTATTCTTTGAATAATTTGAACAATAAATTTGTTTTTCTTTGCGTAGATGTGTGTTTTGTATATGAAGACAATTGTTTGTTTGTTTGTTTTTAAATTTCGCGCAAAGCTACTCGAGGGCTATCTGCGCTAGCCGTCCCTAATTTAGCAGTGTAAGACTAAAGGGAAGGCAGCTAGTCATCACCACCCACCGCCAACTCTTGGGCTACTCTTTTGCCACAAATAGTGGGATTGACCGTCACATTATAACGCCCCCACGATTGAAAAGGCGAGTTTGTTTGGTACAACCGGGATTCGAACCCGCGACCCTCAGGTTATGAGTCGAACGCCTTAACCCACATGGCCATGCCTGGACCTGAAGAGAATTGAAAGCCACTTGAAAGTTAGGAAGATATAGTTACTTGTTACAGGAAAAACATGTGACAATAGGGTGGGCAGCAAGACAGTCGCCGTAGAGGCCATGCCATGTTTGTAATTATTACATGTTTGATAATTATTACATGTTTGAGTAATATCTCAAAGTCAATAATGAATGTTAAATATCTCGCTAATCCGTGGTCTTGTTTAGAAGTGTATTGTTTTCCTGTGTACCTGTATTTGTGTTTAAGTCCCGTTTCTCATCACAATTTTACATTTAAACCGATGGTAGTATTAATACTTCGTATGGTATATTGAAAACAACATGTCGTTGAATTATATTACTACAGTATCAATTGTTAAAAAGAAAACACTGTAAATCAGGGAAGAATCAGTTATTAACTCGAATACACTGCACATCAGGGAAGAATCAGTTATTAAATAGAATACACTGTAAATCAGGGAATAATCAGTTATTAAATAAAATACACTGTAAATCAGGGAAGAATCAGTTATTAAATAGAATACACTGTAAATCAGGGAAAAATCAGTTATTAACTCGAATACACTGCAAATCAGGAAAGAATCAGTTATTAACTAAAATACACTGTAAATCAGGGAAGAATCAGTTATTAACTAGAATACACTGTAAATCAGGGAAGAATCAGTTATTAAACAGAATACATTGTAAATCAAGGAAGAATCGGTTATTAACTCGAATACACTGCAAATCAGGAAAGAATCAGTTATTAACTAAAATACACTGTAAATCAGGGAAGAATCAGTTATTAACTAGAATACACTGTAAATCAGGGAAGAATCAGTTATTAAACAGAATACATTGTAAATCAAGGAAGAATGCCTACCTGGGGTGAAAGACTAAAATAATGAACCTAAAACAATATCAATATATTCCAGATTTACCAGTGTAACCACGTTCACTGATTCTTTCGTGCCGATGATTCGTCGTTTTGTAACCCAACAATAGGTTCGGATAGATACTAGATAGATATAATTTTCGCAGAACCGCTCGCTATTCGTGGAAGACAAGGCCTTATATTTCATTCTATTTTCATATTGTAGCCGAACAGAATACCGAATGTTCTTGGAACGCAAATCTCCAACGTTATGCGTAACACATATAAGCTTCTATGCTACGCCTGGTTACTTTAACGCTTCCCTGCGTTATTAAAGGTAGTTCACGTACTAGGCTTTCCAATCTCCGCCGGACAGATACGTGATGATATAACAAACCAAGGAAATTAAAACGTCCGCAGTTCACCCAACCATATCAAAACCTTATTTCGAGAGAAATAAAGCTATTCATTACGACCCAAGGCTCTTCCACTACACGTCTCTCTCTTCAGGTGCACACGTAAAAATATTTATGCATAATTTACTGAGGACTAAAGTTGGTATGTAAACGTGTTACAGCGCCACATCAAAACGGTTTAACACAGCAAACGTATTCGGAAATAATTGACGTTTCACAATAAATGGGATAATGACACTTAGATACTGTTTGTATACAACCGAGTGGACACAGATAAACGTTTCGGAGTCTACGGATTTAGATACCGAAAACGTATTTTTTTGGTTTATAACACGTTTAGATACCTACAAATGTATTGATCTTAATTTCGTACACTTTAAATATAGTTAATAATATATAACATTTATGTAGGCGTAATAAATTATGTAACCAAATTAATTCGATCTTTAAAAAACAGTTGGGTGCGACAGCTTACGTTAAGCTGTAACTTTCATTGCCACGAAAAGTGTCTTATATTAAGTACTTTAGTTAGATATAATGAAGTAGCTTCAAGTGCACGCGACTCTAGAGATCGATGCTATATTGTGAATCAATGCTGCGTTTGGGCACAAAATTACACAATGAGCTATTTGTGCTATGCCATCTATGGGTATCGAAATTCCGTTTGTAACGGTGCGACTCCGCAGGCATACCGCTGTGCCACTGGTGAGCTGATTCAATGTAACAACTTAAACACACTTGAATATCATAACTACTGTTATTTTAAGGGCCAATTATAACAACTTAAATACACACAAATCTCATGACAGCTCTATATAACACTTAACTCTTCTAACAGCTCTTAATGCGAAGATCACTGTTAAAACTGTAAAGTGTTACTTTTAAGCTCAATGTCACAATTTGAAGTGCTCCTAGCTCTTAATACGACTGTTACATTCAGGTAGCTATTGTAAGTACGGTCATGTTTAATAAGAAACTGTTATGCTCCAGAGTAGTGAATTTTAAGTCACCGAACCAAACGTACGTTCGTCAAGAACCGACCAATCATTTTTGAATAAAGTCACTTTTGTAAGAAAACAAAAAGCCAATAACAACAGATTTTTACGTCATCAAGGGCAATATCCAATCACATATGCCAGAAACTTAACAATATCCAATCACATATGCCTGAAACTTAAGAATATCCAACCACATATGCCTGAAACTTAACAATATCCAATCACAAATGCCTGAAACTTAATCAGTTGAATATTTCAATTTACTTTCTTCCTTTGTTTCTTGTGTCTCGTCAGAACCTGGTTCGAGATTACAATAACTTGGATTATTTCTAATACTTTTTTTTTTCATTTAAAATTTCAGAAACAATGCATAAAAATGCAATGTTCTTAACAAACGTATTATATAGTTTCGTGTGTACAAGGATAAGGCATCTGAAAAGTTTGGAAGTGGTCCAGGTTACTTCTGTAGAAAGGAAATACACTCGTAGCGTCAGTGCTTTGCCCTATAAGCTCCGGTCTTCCCCTGAACTTAATAGGTGTGATCAAACTGTGCATCAGTTATTGTTTATAAGTCAAGGTTAAACACTCGCTGAAATCTTTCTTTTTTCTGTGGGATTTTGTTTCACGCTCTAGATTATCATAAAATACACTGTACAAAGGTAGACGTTCGAATTCCTAAGATGCGTCCTGTGTGCTTCCGATTTCTTCCACCAAGATTCAGCGAAAACGACATCTAAGAAGAAAGTTGATATTCCATTCAATTTTGTAGCTAAGCCAGGCGTGACCGAAAGGTTACCGTACCCGGACTGTGAATCTAAAAGCTCACGATTCTCTCACTCCGTTGCCTTTGCTTAAGGAAAAACAACAACAAAGAACCGCGCTTACCAAGTTGAGGGTATGGGTACTCTACAAGAGTAACAGTCAAATCCTACTATTCACTCAGACTGGAATAATCCACGAATTAGTGGCGGATGCTATTGACCAGCAGGTTTCCTTCTGATCTATCGGTTCAAAAGCTAAAGGACTGAGCGCGGACTATAGATTTGAGGTTCCGTGGCTCATCTCCGCTACCTCCCCCTCAATAGGCAAAAATAAATCTTCTATACTAGATCTAGTCGTGGGGGAGTTGATAAAGGTAAGTCAAGACTCACTGTTCATTGTTTTTGTTTTCCATGTATCACTTCCAAATTAGGAATGATTAGAGCAGATGGTTGCTACGTTCAGAATCCAACAGACAAATAAACAAAACCCTGGGCTGCTATGGAAAGGT
Source organism: Tachypleus tridentatus (assembly GCF_004210375.1). Taxonomy (NCBI): domain Eukaryota; kingdom Metazoa; phylum Arthropoda; class Merostomata; order Xiphosura; family Limulidae; genus Tachypleus; species Tachypleus tridentatus. The sequence continues at coordinate 14,182,180 of NC_134833.1, forward strand.
ATCTCTCGTGTAGCTTTCCATGTAAATAAACAAATAAACATAAACGAACACACAAGTTTACGAATAATTTCCCGCTTGTTTGTATGGAGCAAAAGTACACAAAGGGCAGTCTGTGCTCTACCTACCACGGGTATCGAAACACGGTTTCTAGCGGTGTGGGCCCGCAGACATACCGCTGTGCCACTGGAGGGACATAAAAACGAAAAAAAATTACCAGTTTGTTGTAAACTCGCTTTGGTGTAAATACCGTTTACGTTTAAGATATACAAATATCCTATGAATCGAAAAATACTAAATGAACTGACTTTAACTACACGTATTTTTCTGGTTATTATAACAGTCTGTGATAAGTGGTGATAAGTGATAAGGCATGGCCAGGTGGGTTAAGGCGTTCGACTCATAATCTGAGGGTCGCGGGTTCGAATTCCCGTCGCACCAACCATGCTCGCCCTTTCAGCCGTGAGTTCGTTATAATATGACAGTCAATCCCACTATTCGTTGGTAAAAGAGTAGCCCAAGAGTTAGCGGTGGGTGGTGATGAATAGCTGCCTTCTCTCTAGTCTTATACTGCTAAATTAGGGACGGCTAACTCAGGTTGCCCTCGTGTAGATTTGCACAAAATTCAAAATAATTAAACTCTCAAGAAACATTATTATTTTTTATTAACGTTATCATTTATCTTTATCTTTCAACCACATTAACGACTTCATTGAATAAGATAAGTTTTCAGCCGTGATCATCTCAGGGTCACTGGTAATCGAATTTTTTGTACGTATAATACATTTTACACTATTCACATTTTAATAGGATAAATAGGATAAAAAAAACGTAACAACGATGCCTTTGTGTATTTTTTATAACAAAGACAATGCCACCTATTAACAATCAAAAATATTACTAATAAAATATTTTTTTTCAGCTCAGTCTTTTGGAAATAATGGATAAAGCTCTTGAAAAAAACTTAATACGAAAAAAGAACATCTAAATACCCATCTTATTTTAAAATAAATTAAAATTAAAATTTTAAAAGACTTAAATCTTAAAATAATGTGTGTAGTAATTAAACGAGAAGATTTAGTTTTCAACCTGATGGTGTGTACGTTCAGAATATTTAGAGAACTATTCACATCCTGTTGCCATGGTTTTACAGGCAATAACAATCTATGTTGCCATAGTTACAAGAGTAATAAAAATTATGTCGTCAGTGTTACAATGACAAATTACGTTTCTAATATTAATGGATTTTTCTAATCAAAATTTTAATTTTATAAGTAAATATACATGTTAAAATGTTAGTTTTTACTAGAGAGTAATTTTTTAACACGACTATTAAAGCCTTTTCGTTATTAGTACAAATTAAAATAATTGTTTTAATAACGTTATTACAACGTTTAATTACTTGAATTCTGTAAGATCTCACATAATGAATAATTTTGCTTTAGCCCGTCGCACCAAACATGCTCGCCCTCTTAGCCGTGAGAGCATTATAATATGACGGTCAATCCCACTATTCGTTGGTAAAAGAGTAGTCCAAGAGTTGGCGGTGGGTGGTGATGACTAGTTGCCTTCCCTCTAGTCTTACTGCTAAATTAGGGACGGCTAGCGCAGATAGCCCTCGTGTAGCTTTGCGCGAAATTCACGACAAACCAAACCAATCACATTACATCTTCCTTTATTTTTATCCAATTAACATGTTATAAAGTATTCTGCACATTATTTCTTTTACAGCCGCCATCACTTCAACGTGTTAATAGAGTTAAATAAAGACACCTTTTTAAAGAGGTCGTGACGCATTAGATGTGTCGTTATGACACATTATATGTTTCGTTATAACACATTAGACGTTTCGTTAATAAAATTCTTGATGACGAGAAACCCACTTGAAACAATACTTTATCTCAGAACGGCTGGTATGGGTATCAACACTTTTACTAATAAGGAGAGGACAACGTTTCGACCTTCATTGGTCATCTTCAGGTTCATCTATTTGTTAATCTGAAGATAACCTAGGAAGGTAGAAACGTTGTTCTCTGCTTATCTATAAAAGTGTTAACCCCAATACTATCTGTTCTGAGATACATTTTCGTTAATAAACTAATTTTGTGGTCTTAGTTGGCTTTAAGCACAAAGATAGACAATGGGTAGTCTTTGTTCTGCCCACTACCTGGTATCGAAACACGAATTTAGAGTCGTAAACCTGCAGGCTTACCTGTAAGCTACTGCAAAGTTAGGGCATTCATTATGTGTTGTATATTCAATACATAAATAGCTTTATATATACATAATATAATTATATATTATTATATTTAATTATTTATAAAAAACCAACAAAAGTAAAGTTGTTTCTTTTCCATTTGTTCGTTTGTTTTGAATTTCGCGCAAAGCTACTCGAGGGGTATCTGCGTTAGTTGTCCCTAATTTAGCAGTGTAAGACGAGAAGGAAGGCAGCTAGTCATCACCACCCACCACAAACTTTTGGGCTACTTCTTTTACTAATGAACAGTGGGATTGACCGTCACATTATAATGGCCCCACGGCTGAAAGAGCAAGCATGTTTGGTTCGAACCTCCGCCCCTCAACTTACGAGTCGAACGCCTTAACCTACTTGACCATGCCGGGCATTCTTTTGTTGTTAAGTACAATGTTAAAATATGGGCTAGCTGTGCTGTTCCCACCAGGGGTATAAAAATCCTGGGGTTGTTTTAGCATTATGAGTCTTCAAACTAAACGTTGAGTGAAAGGGAAGCCAATTAAGTTCTACACGCATAAAAATTTGAAAACAAGTGTATGTGGATACAGAACAAACAGGTAATGGACCTATTTAACGCAGATACATCATAGTTTTTTGTTCAAACAATGAACAGCTTTCCTATTTTATGTTGCTTAAATTCAGACTAACAGCCAATTGTTTTTTGATACATTATATCATAAACTGCAATATATAACGCGATGATTGTTTGTTTGTTTTGGAAGTTCGCACAAAGCTACTCGAGGGCTATCTGTGCTAGCCGTCCCTAATTTAGCAGTGTAACACTAGAGGGAAGGCAGCTAGTCATCACCACCCACCGCCAACTCTTGGGCTACTCTTTTACCAACGAATAGTGGGATTTACCGTAACAATATACGCCCCCACGGCTGTGAGGGCGAGCATGTTTAGCGCGACGCGGGCGCGAATCCGCGACCCTCGGATTACGAGTCGCACGCCTTACGCGCTTGGCCATGCCGGGTCCCATAACGCGATGATGTGGAAATGTTTCGTCAAGTGTAGGCTGTAACGAAATGTTTCGTCAAGTGTAGGCTGTGACGAAATGTTTCGTCAAATGTAAGTTGTGACGAAATGTTTCGTCAAATATAGGTTGTGACGAAATGTTTCGTCAAGTGTAGGTTGTGACAAAATATTTCGTCAGATGTAGGTTAGTGCATAGATGTGTCCGAATGTCTGCACATTTCAACTTCACGTCGCAATTTGTACTTTCAAAGAAACTTTATATTAGTTTTAAAGCATTGTAAAAATAGGAAATTGACTTACAACTCTTTGGAAATTATTGATAAATATAATTATTCTACGATCTGATAATTTAGCTTTGGGCATAAACAATCACAAACTTCCTTGTTTTTAAATAAGAAATGAGGGTCGCTGTTGTTATCAGAAATATTTTATGAAATGAAAATAATTTTATTAAATTTCGTAAAAGGACGAAGGAAATTAAAGACAAAATGTGTCTTTAAAAAGACAGCACGTGTGTGTGCAAATTGACACATACACCACTAGAAAAAAATGGCTTTGTTTAATGGAGCACCGCTTGCAAATTTATGAAGCGCAGAGAACTATAATTAGTAAGAAGTTCGTGTTATAACTAACAAAACACAAGTTAGCCAGTTTCGATGCATAAACGGAATGACTCGGGAGTGGTTTGGCATGATAAATGCTGTGTGTTATCAAAACTTCATGTTGAATTACCTCGTTTTTAAACGTGATTGCATAACGTATTGACGTGCTTGTCATTTCAGGAAATTGTAAATACGAGTGACAAATATCAGCGTCCCGCAGCGTGGTCCAAAAACCCTCTCAAGTTACATGTTTTTAATTACTACTTTTATAGCTATCTCGAGGGATGGGTGGGTTCGTACCCGAAAAACACAACCCTTTATCGCACCCGCCCGTGGTACCTCTGCATGTTTAATCGCGCTGGCTTGTGGGAAGGGACGTAATAACGCATTTTCCAAAATGGCGTCTCTGGGATCCCTCAAAGGGCCCAGGAGCACAAACTCTGATGCCATATCCGGCCTTCCAGGCCCACATTATCATGCCTAGGGGATCTTACGAGGGCCGTCTCAGCTCCCTTTTGTTTGTTTGTTTTGAGTTTCGCGCAAAGTTACACGAGGACTATCCGAGGCAACTGTTCCTAATTTAGCAGTGTAAGACTAGAGGGAAGGTAGTTAGTCATCACCACCGACTCTTGGGCTATTATTTTATCAATGAATAGTGGGATTGACCCACACTATATAACGCCACAACAGCTGAAAGGGCAAAAATGTTTAGTGTAACGAGGATTCGAACGCACGATCTGCAGCTTACGAGACGAGTACCTTAACCACTTGGCCATGTCGAGTCTGTGGGTCCAACCTGTTCAAGTAGAACCTAAATCTATTTTTGTATGGACTGTTAACTAATTTCAGATAAAACAGTATCAAACATGTTGGTCTTATTCATCTATTTCAGCGAAAAATAAAACAATGATATTCTTATGATTGTGTATTAAATACGTTCACAAATGTATTTATTTGGCATCTTTTTTATGGTTAAATAATAAAGTTTTATTTTTACAGGGACTATTTTTGCAAAACGTTTTGCTCAAAAGCTCTCAAGAGGGAGAGAGAGATGACGTCATAAGAATTTGTTTGTTTGTTTTGAATTTCGCGCAAAGCTACTCGAGGGCTATCTGCGATAGCCGTCCCTAATTTAGCAGTGTAAGACAAGAGGGAAAGCAGCTAGTCATTAACACCTACTGCTAACTCGTGGGCTACTCTTTTACCAACGAATAGTGGGATTGCCCGTTACATTATAACGCCCCCACGTCTGAAAGGGCGAGCATGTTTAATGCGACCGGGATTCGAATCCGCGACCCTCGAATTACGAGTCGAATGCCTTAACACACTTGGCCATGCCGGGCCATTTCATAAGGATGTGACAGCGTCATTAACAATCGCTGATAAACAAAATAGCCCTCCGCTAGTACAGCGGTAGGTCTACGGATTTACAAGGCTAAAATCAGGGGTTCGATTCCCCCTCGGTTGGCTCAGCAGATAGCCTAATGTGGTTTTGCTGGAAGAAAACACACACATAAACAAAATAATATGTAAATTTAAAGCCATCTTATTAATATTACCTGAAATAAAATATTCGTTGGAGACGACTCATACCCACAGTACGAAGTTAAAACCAACTTATTACAGTTCTTGAATGTGTTGGTGTAAGGCAGAATTTCGTTTATTATTAATAAACCCTAAAGTATGGCTCACCGAAGTAGAAACAAACAGTAGGTACATTATTTACCTGGCCCGGTATGGTCAAGGGTGTTAAGGCGTGCGACTCGTAATCTGAGGATCGCGGGTTCGCATCCCCGTCGCGCCAAACATGCGCGTCCTTTCAGCCGTGGGAGGCGTTATAATGTAACAATCAATCCCACTATTCGTTGGTAAAAGAGTAGCTCAAGATTTGACGGTGAGTGGTGATGACTAGCAGTATTACACTGCTAAATTAGGGACGACTAGCGCAGGTAGCCCTCGTGTAGCTTTGCGCGAAATTAAAAAAAAGTTTGTTGTTCTTATGCTAGTGCTCAGTTAACTGACATCAATAACAACGTGAGCTATCATCAACATTTTCATGGAGAGCAGGAAATGCAATCTCTTAATATTTGCATTTACCGTACTACTGCTGGGAATAGTATGACTGCTTGTACTTTTCTTGTTGTTATGCTAGCGCTCAGTTAACTGACATCAATAACAACGTGAGCTGCCATCGACATTTTCATGGAGAACAGAGGAGCAATCTATTGTTCACAATAGTTGTTTTATTGTCCATAAAATTCGTTTTATTATCTTTAATATCTGTTCTATTGTCTATGGCCAGGTGGGTTAAGGCGTTCGACCCGTAATCCGAGGGTCGCGGGTTCGCATCCCCGTCGCGCCAAACGCGCTCGCCCTTTCAGCCGTGGGTGCGTTATAATGTGGCAATCAATCCCACTATTCGTTGGTAAATAGTAGCCCAAGAGTTGGCGGTGGGTGGTGATGACTAGCTGTCTTACACTGCTAAATTAGGGACGGCTAGCATAGATAGCCCTCGAGTAGCTTTGTGCGAAATTCAAAAACAAACATTATTTACCATCAAAACTAATTAATGATTTCGTTAAAACAGGAAATATGAAAAATGTAAACGCATTTGAGGAGTCTTTTATAAACAGGTTTGTTTGTTTTTTCATTTTTAATATTTTGACTTCAAACTGAATCAGTGACAGTTAACCGAAGGCTTTCTTAACAGGTTTTTCAGAAACGTATCACTCAAAATCTAATAACTGATCTCATGCTCTGAACCAAAAGGATTTTTTTTGTTTTACTACTGATAAGGAAAGACATATCGAAGTTTATAGGAACTGCCTGGATTGGAGGAGACACCATTAGACAAGGTCAAATAAGGCCTTCCACGTGTATTTGGACTGAAAGAATTTGATAGAGGTAAAACTTGAACATAGAGGGCAACTGTGTATATATATATATATATATGTATATGTCTATAATTCAATAAATCATACAACATCAGGTATTTATTTAAAGTAAACAGATGAGATAATTATGAAATATTAGTTAAAACTGTAATGGTAACACTCTGAAAACTACGAGACTTAAAACGAATAAGACGAAACATGAGCAAAAATATTTTTATTACAATTTCAGATTTAAAATGTTCTTTCTGAATTGAAATATATTGAAGATTGTTGTAAAAACAATTGTTTAGTTGTGTTTAGGATAGCCTGTAGAAAACTTATATTATTTGTAAAAACAATTGTTTAGCTGTGTTTAGGATAGCCTGTAGAAAACTTATATTATTTGTAAAAAATTCAAATAATTTGTTTGCTTGTTTAGAATTAAGCACAAAGCTACACAATGGGTGGTTAACTCTACTCTGTCCACCTCGGGTATCGAAACACGGTTTATAGCGGTGTCAGTTCGCAGACATGACGCTATGCCACCTGGGGGAATTTCTAAGGAAACTATAAATATCGGTAGAATGTTCTGTGGTTGAAAAGTGTTTATTTATATTAGAAACATGAACAATTATATGAAGCATAAATATGTTAAGTGTAGAGAAGTGTGTTTGGTTCAGACAAAATGTGTCATACGGTAACCAATGACTACTTTTAAATTAAACGTGTTTTATTTTTAACATAGCATATAATATACAATAAGTTATATTCTCTTTTCTTCAATTAATATTGCAATGAGTTTATAATATTTAAAGTTATTAAAATTTGAAAAATGAAAACGTTTTCTTAAGTGAAAGTTTGATTCCTTTAAACAACAGTAGCGCGCACTTATTTGAAAAGTAATTTTTAATGTGATATTAAGTACACTAATCTTTCATTATGGACTTCACACTCAAAAGAGCATATTAAACTGAAAGATACAAAAACTACTTACTAGTAGACTGGACTGATTCCGGTAGCTTAATGGACTTCACACTCAAAAGAGCATATTAAACTGAAAGATACAAAAAACTACTTACTAGTAGACTGGACTGATTCCGGTAGCTTAATGGACTTCACACTCAAAAGAGCATATTAAACTGAAAGATACAAAAACTACTTACTAGTAGACTGGACTGATTCCGGTAGCTTAATGGACTTCACACTCAAAAGAGCATATTAAACTGAAAGATACAAAAAACTACTTACTAGTAGACTGGACTGATTCCGGTAGCTTAATGGACTTCACACTCAAAAGAGCATATTAAACTGAAAGATACAAAAAACTACTTACTAGTAGACTGGACTGATTCCGGTAGCTTAATGGACTTCACACTCAAAAGAGCATATTAAACTGAAAGATACAAAAAACTACTTACTAGTAGACTGGACTGATTCCCATAGCTTAAACATTTTTTTCGTCACTTCTAATAAGTGAACAAAACCCGATGACAAAGGGTAACGTATTTGTATGTAAAGCCGGCATCTCAGAGGAACCACAGATACTGATTGTGAGAGGTAACCGGATATATTTTGACTGTACAGTGTTTATTCTAAAGTAATTCTGAAGCGCATGTTTAAAAACTTTTTTTCGAATTTGTGCTTCCCATCTATGGGGAAATCCCAATTGTTAGCCGTATTTGTAACAAAAGCTTCAACAAACTGTCATGGGTTGTTATGGGATAAGTTTGAAAAGATCAGGAATAACATTGAAGGTTAAGGTTTTTCGTACAATAGCACATTATTTGTTATTCACGCATAACCTCAATATATCATGTAAACGTCACATTGTGTTGTTGTTTTTTTTAACTGTAAGGAAATTCTAAGAAAAACCAAAACAAAATAAACCAGGGACATACGTTTAGAATTTTTATCATTTATAAAACACATTTTTTATACATATACTCGAAATGTAATTCATTAGACAAGAACTGCTATTTTAAATGTTGTGGTTCGGGTGTTGCCTAGTGTTCAGTCTTCCGAAGGTCCCTGGTTCGTGCCTCATTTTCGCTTGATATTACCCCCCACTTTGGTTCGGGGTGCGTTATAAAAGTGTTGGTCAAGTCTCACTATTTGATAATGGAGCTCAAGTGTTGGTGACGGGTGCTGTTTGCAGGCTGTTCTTCTCCTAAATCTACCAGTCCGAAATTACGAACGACTAACGCAACCTCTCTCCCCCAGTGGCACAGCGGGAGGTCTGCGGACTTGTACTGCTAGAAAAGGTCTTCAATATCCGTGGTTGGATCAGAGAACAGATAGCCCAATGTGTTGCTTTGTGCTTAATTTTAAACAGTTAAACAAAAGACTAGTGCGTGCCCCTCCCTGTGGCACCAGCAGATAGCCCGGTGTGGCTTTGCTATAAGAAAACACACACCCCTGTGGCATAGCGGTATGCTCGCGGACTAAAACGATTAGAAACCGGGTTTTGAAAACTCGCGGTGGGTAGAGCACAGATAGAACTTTGTGTTTAATAAGAAACAATGACTAGCGCAAACAACACCGTGCAAACATTGCACAAATATACGAAAGGTAAACAAACTGAAAGTTTACGTTTTTGAAATAACTAGTCTGTTATCATTCTCAAGTGACACCAGATGGCTTTCTCCTAATTTGAAAGCCCACATAAGCCACCGGAATTGAAAAAAAAAAACATAACTTCGCCTACGTGTGATAATTGGACATTCTTGCCATGTACCATTTCGAACAGTGACTGGGCTAGGACTTAGCCCTCTTTACTTGAAAGGTAAGAGATAATTATTCATACTACCTTCTCTTATTCACTCATTGTCTTCTCTCGTTGTTACCTTAAAGTATTATACAATGGTGTCTCTATTGATAACAGGTCGCTTTCGCATTTCCTCCCCGGTCCTCCCCTTCTACCGGTTTAAATTCGGACTGAAATACCAGTCAGTGTCTGTAATTATGACGCGGTAACTACGTGTCTTTTGTCCAGGTGCAAAGAATCATAAACGTGAAGAAACACAATGTCAGATAATCTTAAAATTATTAGACAGGCGCCGACAACGTATCTGGCTTATGATCAGTGATCTCAGGTTATAATCCGGCCATTGACCTTGAATGCTTTACGTCCCTTATGACCTTCAGCCTTTGTTTCTGCCTTACGTGGAGTGTTTGTCCATTAATAATATGACTGTAGATCCGATAACTTCCCCTATATATAAGACTATGAACATCTTGGACAAAGGGTCCAAAATCAAATACTTGATATCAGCGTATTTGCAAACAGAAGTTTGTTGGTTTCCTTACTTAGTCAAATCAGAGACCACTAATAATGGTTGGGAAAGTTTCAATGACATGTCAGTTAAGGGCTTTCGTTACATCCTTAACAATTTGTTTGTAATTAAACACAAAGCTATCTGTATTCTGCTCACCGCGGGTATCGAAACCCTGTTTCTAGCGTTGTAAATTTGTGATCTTCTATGGGATAGTTTATAGTCAAACATTTGTAACTCGGTGACCATCTATAGCAGTGGTGCTCAACAAGGGGTGCTCGCTCCCCTTGGGAGTGCGAGATAACATTTGTTTTGGCCAAACAAATGTGAGGGGTGCGAGAACCTATTAAATTTTTTTAGGGGTGCGGGGCATAAAAAAGGTTAGAAACCACTTATGCATAGGATTAGTTATACTCCAACATTTCTATATAGATGAATACTGGAGCCAGAAATGTAGAATAAGAGACAAAAGTAACACATTATTACAATAATGAAAAACTGTAAACCGTATCTACAGACTCACTGACTGTGTATGAAAGTCTAGCTAAAGTTTAGTGCATAAGTAACAAAGTAATTTACTGTTTGAGAAGTTAGCACACAGGATCACAAAGAGAAGTTAGCACACAGGATCACTTAAAGAAGTAAGCACACAGGATCACATAAAGAAGTAAGGACACATGATCACATAAAGAAGTTAGCACACATGATCACATAAAGAAGTTAGCACACAGGATCACTTGAAGAAGTTAGCACACAGGATCACATAAAGAAGTTAGCACACAGGATCACATAAAGAAGTTAGCACACGGGATCACTTAAAGAAGTTAGCACACGGGAGTACTTAAAGAAGTTAGCACACAGGATCACATAAAGAAGTTAGCGCACAGGATCACAAAGAGAACTTAGCACACGGAATCACGTAAAGAAGTTAGCACACAAGATCACAAAGAGAAGTTAGCACACATGATCACAAAGAGAAGTTAGCGCACAAGATCACATAAAGACGTTAAAACACGGGATCACATAAAGAAATTAGCACACAAGATCACATACAAAAGCTATAATGTTTCGAAACAAGGCCTAAAACTTTCTAATTGTTGACCATTGAAGAATAGTCAAGTATTAGAAAGCTTCGGAGTTTAAGGTCTCGTTTGGAAACATTACAAAGCACTTCACTTGGTTTTTCAGACTTGCTGGCTTCTTTTGATCTGAAATTAAACACAAAGCTACACAATGCTCTGCTCACCACGGGTACAGAGACCAGGTTTCTCGCGTTGTAAGTTCTCTGACATGCCGCTGTGCATGAAAGCGGGCTTTCTGACCTTATTAATAAAATAATATAATTTAATACAAACAACAGGATGACAGGAGCAACAATGATCATTTGACATCACCTGTTTATCCAGTAACAAACATTTAATTATTGGACATTTCGGAATATACATAGTTCATCTTTAGTGTCCCCCCCCACGCTGGGACAGCAGTAAGTCTACGGATTTATAACGCTAAAATCAGGAGTTTGATTCCTCTCGGTGAACACAGAAAATAGCCCAGTGTGGCTGCCTATAAGAAACCACACATACATGTACTATCTTCAGTAAGCTATATTGAACATGGTGCATTTCTAGGTATAAAGTTTCATTACTTCATCAAAAATTAACAAAAACAGAAACGTATGAAACAAATTAAAAAGCAATAAGTAAACAGATAAACAGATAACAGAACGATATTGTACAGGTATTTAGAACGACTTAATTGTAGTGAAATTGTGCTACAATTTAAATTTGGGAGTTCATTTAATTAAACGTTCAATATTTAATGATCCAGATGAGATGACTTTGAAACTACTAATTAAGATTGGTGTTTTCATTGTGGAGTCTTGTAGATTTGATAGTTTTTACCAGTTCTGATTGGTTCTCCCATATGTTCCCAGGTGTAATTGACATATAGTTTTGTCAATGTAAGTGGCATCACAGCTATCACACGTGTATTTATATACAGGGTGTTCGGAGAGTCACTGTGCACTTATATATTTATTAACAGACAAAACTGCACAGTGACTTTCCGAATACCCTGTATTATCATTGGATGCATGGGGGTAAGCAATTAGTTCTTAAATCGGACTAGATTTTGTACTTTGAATGGTGATTTAAATATTATTTGTGATTTCAGTGTGAAACTTTGCTAATCTAATAAAAGCAACAATCAATCTTTTTGGGTATTTATCAATGGTGTATGTTGTTGTTTTATCTGGGTGAATTCAAACTTGTGAGAAAGGAACTTACGTGTTAGGTCTTGGATAAAATCCATGGGATAGCCGTTGTTCGTCATTAAACTACAATTTAATATGACTTACGAGTACCATACAAAACATAAGGATTCGATGCCTTGTCACTAAAATACTACAATGTAATATCAATTATTGACACCAAATAAAACGTAAAAGTTCAATGTCTTGTCACTAAAATAATACATATTAAACTGCTAAATCTTGTTAAGTTCATACTAAAGACGTTCAAACTTTACGCTAATAACATTTAGTTAACTTGTATACTTTAGCTCTAAGAGTTGTCGATAGAGGGTTCCATATCCTTTGGTTTATTTCTTTTAAGGTTACGTACATGCGCTACTTGTTTCTTTGTCTAACCTGGATTTTAGCGCCGGAAGTTCTTTGTGCAAAATTTGCTTAATTTTGTTGGTTACGTCGTTTATAACTTATGAGTTTCATAAAAATTTAAATAAAAATATAATCAGTATTGTAGTTGACATACAAGATAAACGATTTGATCAAACTGTGCTGAAACAGGCAAGGCTTAGTCAATATGACACAATATGTCCACATCTTCAGATAACTCAATATGACACAATATGTCCACCTCCTTGGCTAATTTGAGTAGATAATTTGAGGATTAAAATGACGAGAAAATTTATTAACAGCCTGATTTTGACCACCAGATGGTGCTATAGGTTAAAAACATACAAAATAAACGATTTCATCAAACTGTGCTGAAACAGGCAAGGCTTAGTCAATATGACACAATATGTCCACCTCCTTGGCCTAATTTGAGTAGATAATTTGAGGATTAAAATGACGAGAAAATTTATTAACAGCCTGATTTTGACCACCAGATGGTGCTATAGGTTAAAAACGATTATAAAGACAACTTTACATGATAAGTTAATTCTGGGCCTAAATTTTACGCCTATTTCATTTTTGGCTTTCAAGATTTAATTTTGACACCGTTTGAATTATCAGAAACTCAAAGAACTGCACAAAAACCTGTTACCAAAATTAGTTTCGTTTTCTGGTATTTGATTTGTGTGCAGTGGCCTAGTTAATTATAGCTGGCTATAAATATTTGAATTTTAGAGTTTCTTTATTTTGAATTTTTGCGCAGAGCTACACGAGAACTATCTGCGCTAGCCGTCAATAATTTAACAATGTGAGACTAGAGGGAAGGCAACTAGTAATTATTACTCACTGCTAACTCTTGGACTACTCTTTTACCAATGAATAGTGGGATTGGACGTGACATAATAACGCTTCCAAAACTGAAAATACAAGCATGTTTGGTGTGACGGGGATTCGAACCCGCGAGCGTCAGATTACAAATTTTGGAGTCTAATTAGAGATATTGTTTTTTTGTTTTTGAATTTCGCGTAAAGCCACACGAGGACTAACTGCACTAGCCGTCCCCAATTTAGCAGTGTAAGACTAGAGGGAAGGCAGCTAGTCATCACCACCCACCGCCAAATCTTAGGCTACTCTTTTTCCAACGAATAGTGGGATTGGCCGTAACATAATATAAAGCTACTACGGCTCAAAGAACACGCACGGCTAGTGCGACTAGGATTCGAACCCGCGGTCCTCGTATTAGGAGTCGAGTGCCTTAACCACTTACCTGTCCATGCCGGGATAAATAGAGATTTTAGAAAGCAAATTAGTATAACTTATTTCAAGAATCATTTTATTATTCAATTTTGTTTCATAGCTGTTTAATTTGGACAATTTATCACAGATATTTTGTTCGAACAAACAATGTATTTTTAATTGTTATTAATATTTTTAAACCTTTGCTTATGTTATGCATTATCTCAACTCCTGTATGAAAATATTCCATTGAAATTGTTTTAACAGAACACAGAACACTTTCGTTACAATTAATATTAAATAAAACGAATCTGTTTCTGGCCTGGCATGGCCAGTTGGGTTAAGAAGTTCGACTCCTAATATGAGGGTCGAGAGTTCGAATCCCCGTCGCACTAAACATGCTCCCCCTTTCAGCTGTGGGGGCGTTATAATATTCGGCCATTCCCACTATTCGTTGGTAAAAGAGTAGCCCAAGAGTTAGCGGTGAGTGGTGATGACTAGCTGCCTTCCCTCTAGCCTTACACTGCTATATTAGGGGCAGCTAGAGCAGATAGCCTTCGTGTAGCTTTGCGTAAAATTCAACAACAAACAAAGAAACAAAACCAAAACCAAACTGTTTTATGGTTGTTCTAACCCTGAAACATTTGCCTTATCTATGACAATTTTGAAATTAAGATTTACAAAATTATCGTATATATATCATAGGTGGAACAATGTAAGGTAAATCACGGTTGAAACAATGTAAGGTAAATCATAGGTGAAACAATGGAAAGTAAATCACTAGTGAAACAATGTAAGGTAAATCACTAGTGAAACAATGTAAGGTAAATCACCAGTAAAACAATGTAAGGTAAATCACAGGTGAAACAATGTAAGGTAAATCACTAGTGAAACAATGTAAGGTAAATCACAGGTGAAACAATGGAAAGTAAATCACTAGTGAAACAATGTAAGGTAAATCACTAGTGAAACAATGTATGGTAAATCACGGGTTAAACATCAAACATATATTAATCTTCATATTTAGTAGAACAAAAACTCAGTGCAAATGCCTGAGTTCAGTAAACAGTTAATATATTGTGGTCCTTTTTTCTTTAATAACTACAAACAGTCTTTCAGGTATTGTTACAACATGTATAATACAAGTGTTATTTGTGATTTTATTCCAGTTGTTTGTAATACACTCCCTTAAAGTTTCTTTGAAAGTAACCTTTGATTTGTTAAGTTTCTGATCTATTAAATCTCAGATCTGTTGAACTGGGTTGAGATTGTGGCTCTGTGGGGGTTATTGTATCATTTGAACGACTCCAGCAGCCTCTTTCTTAGCTAAGTAATTTTTGTACATGTTGGATGAATGTTTGAGGACATTATCTTTTAGATAGTAGAATCCTTTACCAATAATACGCAAGCCACTGGGTATACCATGACAGATTAGCATCTGATGACACTTGTACAGGTCCATTATTCCATCTGTTTTGTAAATATCTCCTGTCACTTCAGTAGAAAACACCCCCAAATCATCACTCTGGCTCCCCAATGCTTCATGGCAGGTGTTGTAAATTGTGATAAGTATCTGTCTTTTTTTTCCCATTGAACGTACAACCTGCGCTTTAAATCAAATATATTGAACTTGGACTCATACGTCAATAAAAAAAACCTCTGACAATAAATAGCCAAGTTTTGTACTTTTTAGGAAGCTTCTGTCTCTTGACAATATTTGAAGATTAAAGTAAAGTTGTTTTTTAACTGCTACATGACCAAATATTACATTCTGGTTGACTCTTCTAGATACTGTAGATGTGGACAGTTTTCTATCATCTGGCACATGGTTGTTTATCTCATGTTTAAAATCTGTAGTAGTCTCCCTTCTGTTCTGAAGACTACATAAACAAAGATACTTAACATCAGTATCACTGAGTTCAGGTGTTCTGTGTCTTACTTTCTTATTTTCAAATTTACCTGTTTAGGTCTCACAGTCTATGGTGTATTTGGCAACGTATAAGGAACATTTCAAGTCTCTAGCAGTTTGTCGAAGAGTCCAACCAACATCACATAAAGTTTTTATGTGAACTCTCTTCTATGCTGACAATCTCTATGTTTTTGGGGCTGTGGCAGAACAATAAAACATAATATATAGTGTTAAACACTGTTTTTATCAAGGTTTATTTATGAAGCATTTTAAATTGCTTATTCTTAGCACACAACAGTACCATATGCTAGCATCTTTCAATACAGTTTAGATACTGACAGTCATTTCAGACCCTAAATTTGATCAGTATGCTCATTCAAGTAGAACCTTTAAGACATACCCTTGGTACAAGTATATGGGAATTCTAAAGAATGACAAGTATGCCCACCCTGGTTCATTCAGTTGTTAACAGAGGTTAGTGAAACATGACCATAGTGTTGAAAGTTACATTAATAATTCTGAAGAATTATGCCCATTAAAGGAAAAGAATGACAAAACATTCTCTTGTCTTACCACTTTTGCACAGTGCAGTATATAGAAAAAGTCTAAGAAAATATAAAACTATTAGTCATTTTTATAGCCAAAAAACAACAACAAAGACACGTTTCAAAATTTTAGAACATCTCTGCATTTTTCGTACACAAGAATCAAGTGTGTGTTTTTCTTATAGCAAAGCCACATCAGGGTATCTCTTAAGCCAAGTGTGTGTTTTTCTTATAGCAAAGCCACATCAGGGTATCTTCTGAGCCAAGTGTGTGTTTTTCTCATAGCAAAGCCACATCAGGGTATCTTCTGAGTCAAGTGTGTGTTTTCTTATAGCAAAGCCACATCAGGGTATCTCCTGAGCCAAGTGTGTGCTTTTCTTATAGCAAAGCCACATCAGGGTATCTTCTGAGCCAAGTGTGTGTTTTTCTTATAGCAAAGCCACATCAGAGTATCTTCTGAGCCAAGTGTGTGTTTTTCTCATAGCAAAGCCACATCAGAGTATCTTCTGAGACAAGTTTGTGTTTTTCTCACAGCAAAGCCACATCAGGGTATCTTCTGAGCCAAGTGCGTGTTTTTCTTATAGCAAAGCCACATCAGGGTATCTTCTGAGCCAAGTGTGTGTTTTTCTTATAGCAAAGCCACATCAGGGTATCTTCTGAGCCAAGTGTGTGTTTTTCTTATAGCAAAGTCACATCAGGGTATCTTCTGAGCCAAGTGTGTGTTTTTCTCATAGCAAAGCCACATCAGGGTATCTTCTGAGCCAAGTGTGTGTTTTTCTTATAGCAAAGCCACATCAGGGTATCTTCTGAGCCAAGTGTGTGTTTTTCTTATAGCAAAGCCACATCAGGGTATCTTCTGAGCCAAGTGTGTGTTTTTCTCATAGCAAAGCCACATCAGAGTATCTTCTGAGCCAAGTGTGTGTTTTTCTCATAGCAAACCCACATCAGGGTATCTCCTGAGCCAAGTGTGTGCTTTTCTTATAGCAAAGCCACATCAGGGTATCTCCTGAGCCAAGTGTGTGTTTTTCTTATAGCAAAGCCACATCAGAGTATCTTCTGAGCCAAGTGTGTGTTTTTCTCATAGCAAACCCACATCAGGGTATCTTCTGAGCCAAGTGTGTGTTTTTCCTATAGCAAAGCCACATCAGAGTATCTTCTGAGCCAAGTGTGTGTTTTTCTTATAGCAAAGCCACATCAGGGTATCTTCTGAGCCAAGTGTGTGTTTTTCTTATAGCAAAGCCACATCAGGGTATCTTCTGAGCCAAGTGTGTGTTTTTCTTATAGCAAAGCCACATCAGGGTATCTTCTGAGCCAAGTGTGTGTTTTTCTTATAGCAAAGCCACATCAGTGTATCTTCTGAGCCAAGTGTGTGTTTTTCTCATAGCAAAGCCACATAAGAGTATCTTCTGAGCCAAGTGTGTGTTTTTCTCATAGCAAACCCACATCAGGGTATCTTCTGAGCCAAGTGTGTGTTTTTCTCATAGCAAACCCACATCAGAGTATCTTCTGAGCCAAGTGTGTGCTTTTCTTATAGCAAAGCCACATAAGAGTATCTTCTGAGCCAAGTGTGTGTTTTTCTCATAGCAAACCCACATCAGGGTATCTTCTGAGCCAAGTGTGTGTTTTTCTCATAGCAAACCCACATCAGAGTATCTCCTGAGCCAAGTGTGTGCTTTTCTTATAGCAAAGCCACATCAGGGTATCTTCTGAGCCAAGTGTGTGTTTTTCTTATAGCAAAGCCACATCAGAGTATCTTCTGAGCCAAGTGTTTGTTTTTCTCATAGCAAAGCCACATCAGAGTATCTTCTGAGCCAAGTGTGTGTTTTTCTCACAGCAAAGCCAAAACAGGGTATCTTCTGAGCCAAGTGTGTGTTTTCTTATAGCAAAGCCACATCAGGGTATCTCCTGAGCCAAGTGTGTGCTTTTCTTATAGCAAAGCCACATCAGGGTATCTTCTGAGCCAAGTGTGTGTTTTTCTTATAGCAAAGCCACATCAGAGTATCTTCTGAGCCAAGTGTGTGTTTTTCTCATAGCAAACCCACATCAGGGTATCTTCTGAGACAAGTGTGTGTTTTTCTCATAGCAAAGCCACATCAGGGTATCTTCTGAGCCAAGTGTGTGTTTTTCTTATAGCAAAGCCACATCAGGGTATCTTTTGAGCCAAGTGTGAGTTTTTCTTATAGCAAAGCCACATCAGGGTATCTTCTGAGCCAAGTGTGTGTTTTTCTTATAGCAAAGCCACATCAGGGTATCTTCTGAGCCAAGTGTGTGTTTTTCTCATAGCAAAGCCACATCAGGGTATCTTCTGAGCCAAGTGTGTGTTTTTCTCATAGCAAACGCACATCAGAGTATCTTCTGAGCCAAGTGTGTGTTTTTCTCATAGAAAAGCCACATCAGGGTATCTTCTGAGCCAAGTGTGTGTTTTTCTCATAGCAAACCCACATCAGGGTATCTTCTGAGCCAAGTGTGTGTTTTTCTCATAGCAAAGCCACATCAGGGTATCTTCTGAGCCAAGTGTGTGTTTTTCTCATAGCAAACGCACATCAGAGTATCTTCTGAGCCAAGTGTGTGTTTTTCTCATAGAAAAGCCACATCAGGGTATCTTCTGAGCCAAGTGTGTGTTTTTCTTATAGCAAAGCCACATCAGGGTATCTCCTGAGCCCACCGAGGAGAATCAAGTAAGAATTATGAAGTGGACACGCTAAATATTGTACTAGTTAATAAACTTTGTTCTAGTATTTACATATTTGACTACATTTAATTGTTTGTATTATTATGTACAAGAACAAACACAATGAACTGTTAAACATTGGTTGATTTGATTTTGTTTATTGTGCTCAAAAACAAAGCTTCTATTGGAACAAAATGTACAAAATCCGACTCTAAACAAGAAACATTACCAGGAAAGTAGTTTCTCCCTTAGAAATAATAACCATTTTTATTTTGATTGATTGATTGTTTGGAATTAAACACAAAGCTAAACAATGGACTATTTGTGCCCTGCCCACCACAGGTATTGAAACCCGGTTTCTGGTGGTGTGGGTTCGCAGACATACCATTGTGGCACTGGGGGGAATTTTTGTTTTGATAAGTTATCAGAAAAACAGTGTCTACCTTAAAGACATTAAACAGTTAAATATTCTGCTATATTTTTGAATTTGTGTCTGATAGACACATGTTTCTCCTACGGTGTTCTCAGATGGGTTAGGAGTAATAATCTGGGCTTACAAGCTAAAATACGGTGCTGGATTCTTCACGGTGGACCGAGAGTAGATAGTCTTTTGTGTGTAGCTCTGCATTTAAAAAAAAAACACCACCAAAAATTACTTTTCGTATGGTTGTAAATCATGTCTGTAACCATGAAATAGTGAACCATATAAAAAATTCAGAAATATGTTAATTTGTGTCCCCTTGACATTCAATACTTATCGATTAATTGGAGTTGACCCAATAAATAATTCGGATACCCACATAAGAAACGCCCTGTAAGATTGATAACTGAAGGCTTACAGTCTAATCACGAACATATTCCGCAACGTTAACTTAGACTTCCAACAGGACGCCTTGTTTAATACTATTTGCTGAAGCTTTGACTTTTGCCCTATATTCACCAAAAAAGTAATTGAACAATCTTGG
The DNA here is from genome assembly GCF_004210375.1 of Tachypleus tridentatus. Classification (NCBI taxonomy): domain Eukaryota; kingdom Metazoa; phylum Arthropoda; class Merostomata; order Xiphosura; family Limulidae; genus Tachypleus; species Tachypleus tridentatus. The sequence continues at coordinate 14,202,117 of NC_134833.1, forward strand.
GGTAACACTCCCAACCTCCTTCCAAATATGATTTATCACATATTTTCCTTGAGAGAAGCGATACCTTGTTTTATTTTTCTTTTAATGTTGAACACTGACCCTCAAATGACTAAGTAGTTTCATTGGTTCAAGAGTGGTTCTAAATATGTTCAACCGATTTGATGTGACCTCAACGTAAATAAATTCAGAGAAATGTTATGATTTCTTATCTAAACGTATCAAAACGAAGACGCTGGATTGGCAAGTGTACACGAAATGTATGTCTGGAGAAACTCGTTCCTTACTTTGGATTTGTAAATAATAAGAGTAACAATCAATTCCCACTCTTCCCTTAGCCCAAGAACTGGCAATGGATTCTACTGACAAGCTCTTTTTAGTCCAGTTTATAAATGTAGTTTTGTACGACATTCTGATAAAAGTGAGATATCTTTTAGCCATGACTTCTCTCCATTTTAGCCAGTTCATCATAATTTTCTCAGCTTCTATAAGTTGATTTTAAGAGAAATTATGTTGGCTTATCTGTTCTATCAGTTTGTGTGCATACCTAAATCAAAGTTAATTATTATTAACTACACAGGTCATTATTCGTAAATATGGACACTGCCAATAAGACAAACTCGTCAGTAGTTGCAACAAAAGAACTGTTGAAGGTAAAGGACTTTTATAATATTAGTCATATTATAGAACTTTTACAATAGATTTCTTTTATGGTGTTGGTTTGGTTTGAATTTCACGCAAAGCTACGCCAATGGTTATTTGAGCTAGCCATCCCTAACTTAGCAGTATTAGCCTAGAGAGAAGGCAGCAGATGTTCCAAACCCACCAAATCTTGGGCTACTCTTTTTCCAACGAATATTGGAATTGACCGTGACATATAAAACTCCCATGACTAAGAAGGTGACAATGTTCAGTAATGGAATTTTTTTACTTAAAGAATCAAACAATCTTTATAGTTGACTGGGCTTGTTGTGACTTTTATAATTAATTTTAAATAGTAGCGTTGTTTTGTTTCTTTTGGCGCAAGGGTACAAAATGGACTATTTGCATTCTGTTTACCACGGGGAATTGAACGCCAGATTTCAGTAGAATCGGTTGAGGATTATAAATAAATCCTCCTTCTTAACAATAAATTTCTTTCTTTGTTGGATTCGACAATCCTTGAAGTCCATTAGAATTATTATATCAAAGCTCAGTGTAGGTTGCGCATCACAGCATAACTCGTTAGCTTGGCGTAGGAATCCTAGAGACAGACAAAAAAATTAACAATAGAAGATAAATGAGTTAAAAGAGTTACGAGTGAAGCTTATTAATCTTGTGTTGATGTGCTGTTGAGAAATGATAAGATAAAAAAATATACCTCAAGATCTATGGTAACACATCATCAACTGATCTAAATGCCACGTCAAACGACAACAAAAATCAAGAAAAATTAATTACCAACAACTGACGTCTAATCACTGAGTTACACCAGATCTTAAACGATTGCGACAACGTGTAAGGTACAAAAAAAACAAAAACCAAGCGAGGAGTTTGTTTTGTTAAAAAAATGTAGAACAAGAATTGTACAAGGAAGTTTCCTTCGCATGGGGAACATAATAAAGGTTTCTTGTTGGATTTTAAAACTGTCGAATTACAAGAAACAAGGATTTTTTAAATATAAAAACACACACTTCAAATAAATAATATTATAAAAGTAACAGATCTGATTCGCGCCCGCGTTGCGCTAAAACATGCTCGCCCTCCCAGCCGTGGGGGTGTATAATGTGACGGTCAATCCTACTATTCGTTGGTAAAAGAGTAGCCCAAGAGTTGGCGGTGGGTGGTGATGACTAGCTGCCTTCCCTCTAGTCTTACACTGCTAAATTAGGGATGGCTAGCACAGATAGCCCTCGAGTAGCTTTGTGAGAAATTCCAAAACAAACAAACAAACAGATCTGATTAATAGAATTAGGGATGTGAAAACAAACTGGTCTTCAATATCATGGTGTGACTTCAATATCATGGTGTGACTTCAATATCATGGTGTGACTTCATTGTATAGATAAGATGTTTGTTTCTGGTAAAATGGTAAAGTTCAAACTCTCGTTGTGACTTCCTTTGTGGTAAAGACAGACATCACTAACCGAGTTTTCTTCGATTTTCTAGTTACGTATGTACTTTTCTTTATAATACAACAAACCTCTATTACTAGTAGTTCAATAGTCCCAGAACTTTAGAAGAGGGCATTTCGTTTTATCTGTTAATGCCTAATTGAAAAAAAAAAATGTTTATATAAATTGAATAAAGAAATTATTGATAGGAACTACTTTGTGTAATCTGTTTTATGTATTGGTTTGAAACGGAATGTTGAAATATGACGCAGATATCTTAATACGACCTGTTCACACCTATAAATGTACTAGTATACGACGTATTTACACCCACGTCGCACCAAATATGCTCGGTTTTTCAGCCGCGGAGGCGTTATAATGTTCGGTCATTCTCATTATTTGTTGGTAAAAGAGTAGCCCAAGAGCTGGTAGTAGGTGGTAATGACTAGCTGTCTTCCTTCTGGTCTCACATTGGTCTTAAGTATCACCTTAAATTCTTGTAGTTTTGTTCATAATAATGATAATAAAAAAAGAAACAAACAAACGTATCCACATCTTTAAATTCTCCCCCCCCCCCAACAAGTGGCACAGCAGAATGTCTGCAAGCTTACATCTCTACAAACCGGGTTTCGATAGCCGTGGTGTGCAGAGAACAGATAGTTCATTGTGTAGCTTTGTACATAACTTCAAAGACACACCTTTAAATGTACCAGTACAACGTTTTAACACATTTAAGTGTACTAATATGACGTATTCAACAGCTAACAAAAAAACTAACTTAGAGAGAGACATGAGCTACAACAACATAAGCTTCAGATCACTTTGGAAACCCGAGTTAAATCCATAAAATACGGTTCCCGTACACCACTAAAAACGGATAATAAACTGGAGAGAGACGACCGTGAGACTCCACGCCGTACACTGATAATTGCTGAGATCATGGTTTTGAGGTACAATATTTGGTTCCAAATGCACAGAAAAAATTAAACCTATAAAAACACATTTTTTTCCTCTGATTCTTTGTTTATTCTGGTTGACTCATATGTCTTCATTATGTTGGTTCCCTCATCGTCTTCTAAGAGTTGGTGTTTGAAGGATAACTCATGTAAGCCCCATCACGAATAATTCCACGTGGCGAAGAATAGTTACTGTTATAATAAGTGTTGGCAAAACGTAAGCCGTTCAAATACATAATGATTGGCATGTAGGCTAATAAAACCCCTAATTTTGCTGAAACTCAAAAAAACAAAGTATTTGGTGTTACTCAAACTACCTTTCCCCCAAAAAACAACAAACAAACAATAAAACAAAAAAAACTTAAAACGTAATCACAGGGTTCAACGTGCTCTCCAGTTTTCATTGTAACTTCAAAAACTAATCTGAAGCCAAAGACAAATGTTTCTAAGCCTAATAAGGTTATTATGGTTTTTACTGGTAATTCTACGATAGTAATTGTGGAAAATGTAAATTAAATATAATTAATGCTACGTCTGCATACTTACATTTACAAAATATATTACATTAATATCACTAAGTCTAACACAAGATCACATCACATCTACCTAATTTACCTACTAAGTCTTAAATTAAACAGTACCGTGTCTCACATCAATCTGCTTTACCTACTAAGTCTTAGATTAAACAGTACAGAGTCTCACATCCAACTAATTTGCCTACTAAGTCTTAAATTAAACAGTACGGAGTCTCACATCCACCTAATTTGCCTACTAAGTCTTAGATTAAACAGCACAATGTCTTACATCTGCCTGCTTTACGTACTAAGTCTTAAATTAAACAGCACAATGTCTTACATCCAAGTACTTTACCTACTAAGTCTTAAATTAAACAGTACAGTGTCTTACATCCACCTAATTTGCTTACTAAGTCTTAGATTAAATAGTACAGTGTCTTACATCCACCTAATTTGCCTACTAAGTCTTAGATTGAACAGTACAGTGTCTTACATCCACCTAATTTGCCTACTAAGTCTTAGATTAAACAGTACGGAGTCTCACATCAAGCTGCTTTACCTACTAAGCCTTAGGTTAAACAGTGTAGTGTCTTACATTAATATTTAGAATGAATGTAATATGTTTTATGCATAAAAAAATATAAACGCATTCTACACAGCCAAGTTATGTGTTACATGTAACAAGAGAAAATTCCACCTTGACTTAGATTTGATACACTAAACTGCTACGATAACAATTAGTATAAAAGTACTAATTTACTAATGTACTTGGTAAACACATCAAGACTAAACAACACGTTTTAAAAGGGTTTGTAAATGAAAGAATGTACATTTTTGATTGAATGTGTTTAGAGTTTCATAAAAAATATGTTCCGATATAATGTAATTGCTTAAATAATATTACGTCATTGGGTAACTAACAGAATATCATTCCTTAAACAGTATTATATGTTTAAATAAAAAATATAATATCGTATCTTGAACAATATTATACTGTTGCGTAAACAATATTATGTCATTGCGTAAACAGCTGAACGATATTGTATAAACAATTAGATAAATCCCATCAATGGTATCCTAGATTCATTCTAAAACATTTGAATAACCTCAAAATCAACGTTATGAACGCAACGGTAAATATTTTAATCAAAATTTTGCAAGAAGTAAGGGTTTCGATACGCGTGGTGGGCAGAGCACGGGTAGCCCTTTGTGTAACTCTGAGCTTAAGTGCAAACAATGAAGCTGTTTAACCTGTTCAGTGGGGTAGACGAGATATCTCGTCCAAGCCGATTGGTAACACAGTGCCACGGACGAGTTAATTCGTTCTCAATAATACCTAACTTCAACGCTAGATGTTAGCACCATACATGCATTTGACCTACTTACAAATTGTTTCACTTTCGATCCAAAATGGCGTCACGAAAAAAGTTACAAAATGAAGAAGCATCAGAGTTGTATTGTAGCAGCTGAAATACTTGGCAGTCAACAGGTTAATATATTGTCTGTAAATGTCATCTAAATAGTAGTTTTGCTCATAATTAAGCACAAAGTTACACAAAGGGCTAGCTGTGTTTTGCTAGAAATCATTCCACGTTATTGAAGTAATAATGTTAGCTTAAGGTAATAGACTCGAATGATTTTGAATTATAAACACGTACTGTAATTTGAAAACTGTTATAATATTATCTTCTTCTCATCATTTCTAATTATTTACGTTTTTAATTCTTTCTAATTGTTTTCAATTAACAAAACAAAACAGTGAATCTAAGGTGGGTTAGCTTGAAAAAAAAAAAACACAAACACAAAATTGTTACGTTTGTTAAGCTCTGTCACAATAATCTACATGGCTCGGCATGGTCAGATAGTTAAAGCACTCGACTCGTAATTCAAGGGTCACGGGTTCCAATCTTTGTCACACCAAACATAATCGCCCTTTCAGCCGTGGAGGCGTTATAATGTGACGGCCAATCCCACTATTCGTTGGTAAAGAGTAGCCCAAAAGTTGGCGGTGGGTGGTAATGCTTTCCCTCTCGTCTTACACTGCTAAATTAGGGACGGCTAGCGCAGATGGTCCTTGTGCAGCTTTGCGCGAAATTAAAAAAAAACACAAACAAATGATACACGATCATCACCCAGTTTGAAAAATGCTTAAAGTTAGTTTTTCCTAAATCAGTTCCAATAAAATTACTTATTCTTCTGTGTCTCAAAATGTCACAAATTCCTTCTTCTTTCCCACCATGACGTGCCTTCTCTGCCACGGAATCCACCTCTAACAACAATAAATCAAGATGTGTAGCAGTAAAAGATATAAATATTAAAGAAAGGTACTTCCTTAAGCAGAGCGAAAGGGTTCACGTTAAACATTAAGCAGAATCTGTACAGAGTGCTAACTTTACTCTCGTTATATGTTTACACGTTTAGGCTAAGATTTAACCATCCATGTTTTAAGCCTTAGCATGTTTAATTAAATTATACACCATTCAATGTAATACAAATGTATTAGGAAGGGTGTTGTTATGGTAAATTGAGATTGTAATTAACATAAAAAAATGTACCAGTCTTTACATAAACTGGATATAATCGAACTATTTGCTGTCGTTAACCTGTTACTAGTCCTTGAGTTGTTAATAGTTTTAACACATAGGTTGAAACTTACAGATTGTTTGATGTCACTAAACATACTGGCATTGAGTTGTTATTAGTCTTAACATATAGGCCAAAACCTACAGAAGTGTTTAATGTCACTAAACATACTGGTGTTGAGCTGTTATTAGTCTAAACACATAGCCCAAAACCTACAGAAGTGTTTAATGTCACTAAACATACTGGTGTTGAGCTGTTGTTAGTCTAAACACATAGCCCAAAACCTACAGAAGTGTTTAATGTCACTAAACATACTGGTGTTAAGCTGTTATTAGTCTAAACACATAGCTCAAAACCTACAGAAGTGTTTAATGTCACTAAACATACTGGTATTGAGCTGTTATTAGTCTAAACACATAGCCCAAAACCTACAGAAGTGTTTAATGTCACTAAACATACTGGTATTGAGCTGTTTTAGTCTAAACACATAGCCCAAAACCTACAGAAGTGTTTAATGTCACTAAACATACTGGTATTGAGCTGTTATTAGTCTAAACACATAGCCCAAAACCTACAGAAGTGTTTAATGTCACTAAACATACTGGTGTTGAGCTGTTAGTAGTCTAAACACATAGCCCAAAACCTACAGAAGTGTTTAATGTCACTAAACATACTGGTGTTGAGCTGTTATTAGTCTAAACACATAGCCCAAAATCTACAGAAGTGTTTAATGTCACTAAACATACTGGTGTTGAGCTGTTATTAGTCTTAACATATAGGCCAAAACCTACAGAAGTGTTTAATGTCACTAAACATACTGGTGTTGAGCTGTTATTAGTCTAAACACATAGCCCAAAATCTACAGAAGTGTTTAATGTCACTAAACATACTGGTGTTGAGCTGTTATTAGTCTAAACACATAGCCCAAAACCTACAGAAGTGTTTAATGTCACTAAACATACTGGTGTTGAGCTGTTATTAGTCTAAACACATAGCCTAAAACCTACAGAAGTGTTTACTGTCACTAAACATTCTGGTGTTGAGCTGTTATTTCCCTTAACACATGACTTGTAAACTTTATCGTTTCTGAAAGTTGAAACGTTATTATTTTCGAAACACTGTTCGAAGCCTGCCAAAGTGCTGAGTATAGTGAGTGTATCTCTATGTGAGACAGTCTGAACGTGCTGGTCTCTGCTATACGTGTTAGATAACAGTAATATGTAGATGTTTAAGGGTTTATCTTAGTTTTTCTATTTTCCCACCTGAATACTGTGAATACATTCATTCAATAATTATTCAAGTGTCTAAGTGAAGAAACGTTCTATCTCAATTTTATCTCCTGTACAGTATTAGGCAATAGTAGCGGAAACATTCCATTGTTCATTTTCTAGTCTCACTTTCACAACAAGTAATGTCCCCCTGTCACTTGAGTGAGCAATCTAATGAGGATATTATGTCTTCTAATTATCCAGTTGAGTAAACAGAGCAGTGGTTGCGTTCCTAAACTTGTCATCTGTGCTTTATTTAGTCAACCGTTTCTTTCTTATCGTCTGTTCTAGCATTCCAACGTAATATACCCTTAATATACCCCTTTTAGATAGCAGGAACAACAGTGCTCTGCTATTCAGTTGAGTAAACATATTACAGAAAATTTCTGTATTTTCTGTCATTTATCCCTTTAACTGCATTAAAACTAGACTTAACAATGGCATTACCCCTTAAAACGCATTCTTCTAAGCAGCTTACGTTCCAAATTGCTCATGGATTCATGACGTCGTCTGCTTCAGAATTCCAAATAATATGAGTTACCAAGACATAAATGATACAAGTACTACAAATGTTGCACTCAACTAACTATTGGAGGGATACCCCTATATATCTTATATAAAAATTTAATAATCTTAACGCGGTTTCTTTTTTAAGTTGTTTACATTGTTGTAACAGACAAAAACATAATATTACTTGACGTCATACAATATTTGGACCCTACCGGTAATGAACATTATAAAAGCAACTCCGTAATTCTGAGTTTGATCTACTTACAATAGCCTACTCGTTGTCCACGCATTTCTTTGTGTTTCTTACTGCAACAGCCTAGTTGAGAACAGCTCTCTTTCATATAAGATGACATAAGAACCCAAAGAACCACGCGAGTTTTGGTGTCTTCGTTAGGCCTTGGCGCTATAGTTTAGCCTAACTGTTAGCCAATCCCGGTAGAGCTTTATGCAAACAACTGCGTCATCGGACATTTTTCGTCGTAAACGAAATGACACCACGTCAAGCAGCTATGAAAGAGCGAGTTTTTGTGTCCGTTGTAAATTCAGACACATGACGTCCTCAGCACTTGCCTGTCTAGACCGTAATGAAACAAGTACTGATTTGGTTTAGAGGTTTAGAAACTTAATCATTATATTTAATAAATGTTTAGAAAGCCCCTAAAACTCAACTCCTTGTGATTGCTCTACAGGTAACGTGTGAAACGAATGTATTCTTAATAGCACTAAAGGGATCTTTCCGGTTTTTGCCGGAGTGATTGATTTATGAAAATTAACTCTACCAAACATTCGTCTACTAAGCTGTAATAGTCTCAAGATATATAAATAAAACTGCGTTTATTGTAATGATATTTACTGTATAAATTTTCATGAAGATTTAGTTTGAAGAGTCAATTAACGAGTGCGATGGTTAAGATCTTATGGTTCAGTAAATTAGTTCTCTTTGAAGTGAATAAATATAGTTGACTGACATGTATAGTGCGCATAACGATACACCAGAGAGATCAGATGTAGTCGTCTATCTCGCTAAAAGTCATTATCTAGATTTTGTCAGCGTCCTTCATATAGTCGAAATTTGAGAGTGAAAAGTTTAATAAAACCAGGGATTTGTTTTAAATATAACAATGTGATAGATGTTTGACTGATTGGGGATTTATTTTAGGGATAGCAGTGTAATACATGCTTAACTGATTGGGTATTTGTTTTAAATATAACAATGTGATAGATGTTTGACTGATTGGGGATTTATTTTAGGGATAGCAGTGTAATACATGCTTAACTGATTGGGGATTTGTTTTAAGGATAACAATGTGATAGATGTTTGACTGATTGGGGATTTATTTTAGGGATAGCAGTGTAATACATGCTTAACTGATTGGGGATTTGTTTTAAGGATAACAATGTGATAGATGTTTGACTGATTGGGGATTTATTTTAGGGATAGCAGTGTAATACATGCTTAACTGATTGGGGATTTGTTTTAAGGATAACAATGTGATAGATGTTTGACTGATTGGGGATTTATTTTAGGGATAGCAGTGTAATACATGCTTAACTGATTGGGGATTTGTTTTAAGGATAACAATGTGATAGATGTTTGACTGATTGGGGATTTATTTTAGGGATAGCAGTGTAATACATGCTTAACTGATTGGGGATTTGTTTTAAATATAACAATGTGATAGATGTTTGACTGATTGGGGATTTATTTTAGGGATAGCAGTGTAATACATGCTTAACTGATTGGGGATTTGTTTTAAGGATAACAATGTGATAGATGTTTGACTGATTGGGGATTTATTTTAGGGATAGCAGTGTAATACATGCTTAACTGATTGGGGATTTGTTTTAAGGATAACAATGTGATAGATGTTTGACTGATTGGGGATTTATTTTAGGGATAACGCTGTAATACATGCTTGATTTATTAGGGATTTGTGTTAAGGATAACAATGTGATACATGCTTGACTGATTGGGGATTTATGTTTAGGATAACACTGTAATACATGCTTGACTGATTGGGGATTTGTGTTTAGGATAACACTGTTATACATGCTTGACTGATTGAGGCTAAAAGTATGTAACACTAATGATCACCATATTTTAGCCGACTGTCTAAAAAAACGAGTCATTATAAAGGTATGTCTAATAACCCTCAAGCGTGGAGATAAAAAAACCTCAAAACCTTTATACGGTGATATAGCAACTAAAATTGGACAACAGTTTATGACTAGAAGTTTTTATATGAGCAAGAAAGTCTAAAGCAGTCATGTCATGATAAATGCTATCAACATTCAACAATTGTCCATCATTCCAGGAAGATTCAAAGTTACAGAGACAAGGAAAGAAACCCTTTGTCGCTACTGGTGGTAGATTTACCCTTTTTTGTTCATAACTGCATCAAATCTTTTCTCTACAGTGTGACATTCAAATTTTTGCTCAATATTGGTTTGAAATATTCTGTTTTTACAATTAACAACCGTTTTTATCAGAAAATGTACATCGGGATATTTAAATTCTTGCTCAAGAATGGTTTGAAAAGTTCGTTTTTACAATTAACAACCGTTTTTATCAGAAAATGTACATCGGGACATTTAAATTCTTGCTCAATAAGGGTTTGAAAAGTTCGTTTTTACAATTAACAACCGTTTTTATCAGAAAATTTACATCGGGACATTTAAATTCTTGCTCAATAAGGGTTTGAAAAGTTCGTTTTTATAATTAACAACCGTTTTTATCAGAAAGATCCTAACAAACCAATGTGAATGAAGTAATATAAGTGGCAAAATTTCTTGCTACTCAATATTTTTTACTTTCATATACCTATTTTCAGGGTAAATATAAAGCTCTTAACCTACGTTTAAGTCTTCATAAAAGAATAAAGAAAACATTTATTGAAATCGCCAATACGCTTCAAGTGTTTTACGTTTGTTAACAAAAAACCCGATATCATATTTTAATTTTTTTTAAAAGAAATTAGTTTATTCAATTCTACTGTAGTGTAAACTTAGCTTTTATTTTGAAGAAAAAAAACAGTTTTTCTTAGTTATTTTTTGTAACAGCGTAGGTACATTTTTTTAAAGAACCTGCGAGATAGTAAATTCAGTTGTTATCCACGAAAATTCGAAAAATATCTGTACTCTAATTATTATGTTCTGTACTCTAATTATTATGTTCTGTACTCTAATTATTATGTTATATACTCTAATTATTATGTTCTGTACTCTAATTATTATGTTCTGTACTCTAATTATTATGTTCTGTACTCTAATTATTATGTTCTATACTCTAATTATTATGTTCTGTACTCTAATTATTATGTTCTGTACTCTAATTATTATGTTCTGTACTCTAATTATTATGTTCTATACTCTAATTATTATGTTCTATACTCTAATTATTATGTTCTGTACTCTAATTATTATGTTCTATACTCTAATTATTATGTTCTATAATTTATTTTTAAAACCTGCCTAGACACGAACAGCTTAATTAAACTTTCTGATGTTTCTGTCCCACGCTGGAGCAATGTTAAGTTTACAAAATTAAGACGCTAAAATCAGGGATACGATTCCTCTCGGTGTACGCAGCAGATGTGTCTCTGATATAAGAAAAATCCAAGTTGTGAACGTCCACATTACGGAAAGGTTGTAGAAACTGAAAAATTACTGTTCAACATTTGAAGGGAGAGGTTTTAAAAAAATCGCTCCCCCTTTCCCAGTGGCACAGCGGTATGTCTGCGGACTTACAACGCTAGGAACCGGATTTCGATACCTGTGATGGACAGAGTACAAATAAACCATTGCGTAGCTTTGTGTTGAGTTCCCCATAATAGAGTTAAAGTCAAACTTTTACAAATTTATTTCAGGAATTACTAAAAGGAAAATTTTACGTGTGCGTTAGGTTTTCTTTTCAATGAATTAGGAAGTTTGTACGGTAGGATAATGTTTACTTAATGTAATTCTTAAATGTGTTTCAGTTAAGTCATAGGTACCCTAACATAAATGTGTTTAAACTAGGAAGGAACTCGAGGATAATTTGATTACTTTTCTGCCTTTATTCGCAAAATTACCCATGTTTAGGAAACACAGTTGACAGAACTAACCGTAGGTTCCACCACCTATACACGTGATGACTTGGTTTCAGTGGAAAAGGACTCTTATCACTAGTACCAAACCGGACTGGTCGACAGAGGTGACCTGCCCTATTAAATAAGTAATTCTCCCTCAGGGTAGGCGCACGTGTTTCATCTGTGTCGTGTATCTGTCGCGTTGTGTTTGACGTCACTAGATTAATCCGAAGGACACCAGTTAACCCTGAGTGCTAGGGACGTTAGAAACACTGGTGTTTAGGATAAAAATTAAAACACTTCGTATCCTAAAGGCAATGATAATAATTCGAAAAAGGCAATCTAATCAGCGCACTTTTACGAATCGTTCGACGTAATATATTCTATGTTTTTTTGTTCTTGAAATCAAAGAACACTTTTAAAAATGTTATCAAACCAAAGAGATTTTTTTCCATCCTCCTTCAAGTCACCCTTGAGGGTTTGTAATGCTAGAAATTTGAGTTCGATACCCGCGGTTAGCACGCAACAAATAGTTCAAGAATAAACATGGCACTCGCGATATTGGTCGGTAAAATTAAAACGATGAAAAGAAACACGTTATCGAAGCACAATCGCAACAGACAATTGTTTTCGACTACTTAAGTAAAATGTTACGTTATTATGGTGAGTCAACAAGTTACAATATTACGTTGGCTTCAAGTCAGTCATGGTTTTCTGAGAGACATTCCAACTTCTTGAAAGTTTATTATTATTTTTTTAATTTCGAGCAAAGCTACAAGAGGGCTATCTGCGCCAGCCATTCCTAATTAGACTAGAGGGAAGGCAGCTAGTCATCACCACCCACTGCCAAATCTTAAGCTACTCTTTTACCAACTAATAGTAGGACTGACCGTTTTATTATAACGCTTCCACGGCTGAAAGGGCGGGCATGTTTGGTGTGACGGGGATTCGAACCTGCGCCCCTCAGATTACGAGTCAAGTGCCTTAACCACCTGGCCGTGCCGGGCCCGGTTTTGAAGAATAGTTTCTTTTCCATCAGGATAAAAAAAAAAAAGTTTCTGATGAAAACATAACTGAGCTTCGAAAGCACTCAAGCTTTGGGGTCTTTTTTCTTTGATAATTTTCCCCCTAGCGGCACAGCGGTGCGTCTACGGACTCACAACGCTATAAAGTGGGTTTCCGTACCCGTTGTGTGTACCTTTGTAATAAACTACAAAGAAATAATTGATAATTATTTTAAAATAAGCCACGAGCTATTTTGATTGAAGGTAAGCTCATAAGAAGGGATACTACACTTTGATCTTAGCCAAAAGAATCTGCCCTGAAAAAGGGCCCGAGTTACGCTTATTACTCTGTATTTACTTTAAATATATTAATAAGTCCACTCTAACAATAAAAAGAATAAAGAAATAGGTCTAGTGTACCTGACCCTCCTGGGTATACAAATTTATTTACCCAAACAACTGGAGAGAGAGAGATTGAAGGTAACAACACTATTTCTGTTACGTATCTTTATGTCTTTACATCTGATATTCAATTTAAAAAGTTACAGGATATAAAAATTCGAAAATCGTGGCACTTGTACAGAATTTTCCCAATAACATATCGAGTTTTAGAGATGCGCCCTCACCACTCGATATGTTAATGGGAAACTTCTGTACAAATACCAAAATTACAAATAAACTAAATTAAAAAAAAATCCTCGTGACAGATTGTTATAAAACACACGTAGTTATCAAAGTATTAAAATATTACAAATATTTATTTTTGTAACATTATTTCGCAGCATTTGTTCTATTTGGACTTATTAAATACCCCCCGCTAGTACAGCGGTATGTCTTCGGATTTACAACGCTAAAATCAGGGGTTCGATTCCCCTCGGTGGGCTGAGCAGATAATCCGATGTGGCTTTGCTATAAGAAAACACACACAAACACACACACACATGCTTATTAAATTACTAGCTTTTAAAATGACTAAAGATAATTCTGTAAAAACAAATATTTACAATTAAATACTAGGGCAGGCGCATTTGCAAACCAAAGGTTTGTTAGTAGTTAAGTACAGAGCTACACAATGATTTATGTGTGTTCTGCTCACCACGGGTATGGGAAACCAGCTTTTGCTACAGGTGGCATGGTGTTGTGCCATAGGGTTGAGGGTGGCCTACAAAAACACGTATTAGTTAATAAACGGGCATTTCAGGCACATTCGGTAAATATCTTCGACGTATATCCCATTCATTGTTGATATGATATCTGTATCAGTTGTGTATGTGCTTGTTTATAGTTATCAAAACGTTGTGTCGCCCTGGAAAATTTACAGACTTACAGTGTCAAACTGCGAGGTTCTATCACACGCGGTAAACATAGCAAATAACTCAACGTGACTCTGCTCTAACACGAACAAACGTTGCTTGCGAAGCGGTTTGTTTGTTTTATGTTCAGTTCTTGCTAAGTATAAAGTCATACAATGGGCTATCTGCGCTCTGCCTATTCCGGATATTGAAACTGGATTTAGTGTCGTAAGTCTGCGACTTATCGCTGAATAACTGGGAGGATTTTGCAAAAAGTGTTTGTTTGCTTTAGAGCAAAGCCACCGTGAGCTCTCTGCTGTGCCCAACTCGGGGAATCAAACCCTACATTTTAGCGTTGTAAGTTCGTAAATTTGCCGCTGTTGAACTTGGAGTCTGTTTCTAAAGCGCCGAATAATTTAAAGACATTTGTGTTCACTTGTTCAAAGTAAAACAAGAAACATGGTTCACCGCTATTTCATTTTGTCGAATAAGATTTACTATTCAAGTCATACTTGTACAAATAAAAATAAATTGGCCACAACTAGATCGACACTATGCGAAGCGTTGCCTTATACCACATACACACTGAAAAAAAAAGGTATTTGTTGAGATAACATGCGACGTTGCTAAAACGTTTCTGAGTAAGCCCGCGCACATTGTTCTGTTAAGTTCGTAACCACAATACGCAGTTCATTAAAAAAACTCTGATCAACCGAAACGGCCGAACTCGAGCCATAACTCTGTTTATTGATAGTAGTTAGAATGAAAGACGCCCTTAATTTTCAAAACTTACCTATTATTGATAGATTGAAGTAGTCATGGAGAATATTTCGTCATTGGTTTTGTCTTTCTATAAACAATTACATAATTACTCATATGTGGACGAATTACTAACGTTTCGGGCCCGGCCCTGGCCAGGTGGGTTAAGGCATGAGACTCGTAATCTGAGGGTCGCGGGTTCGCATTCCCGTCGCACCAAACATGCTCGCCCTTTCAGCCGTGGGGGCGTTACAATGTTACGGTAAATCCCACTATTCGTTGGTAAAAAAGTTGCCTAAGAGTTGGCGGTGGGTGGTGATGACTAGCTGTCTTCCCTCTTGTATTACACTGCTAAATTAGGGACGGCTAGCGCAGACAGCCCTCGAGCAACTTTGCGCGAAATTGAAAAAAACAAACAAAACAAACTAACGTTTCCTTCGCGAACTATAACTCTTGAAATAGTAAAAGTCAAACCGCATGAATTTTGAGGCATAAAACAACAACCAAATCTTAAAAACAACTTGTTATATGCAACATTTTCAGGTGCAATCAAAGTTCCTAAATTCGTGATCTAATATCGTTTCGTATTAGCGTTTTTTTAAGATGTGTTTTTCGTTTTCACGTTCATGAGGGCACGTGGCCACAAATACTCCTCGACGAGAGCTAATTGGAAAAAATCCCTTAGAGCTTTTCTTGTGGTAGACCCATCACACCAAGCATGCTCGCCCTTTCAGCCGTGGTTGCGTTATAATGTTACGGTCAATCCAACTATTTGTTGGTAAAACAGTAACAAGAGTCGGCGATGGATGGTGATGACTATCTGACCTCCCTCTGGTCTTACACTGCTAAATTAGGGACGACTAACGCTGGTAGCCCTTATGTAGCTTTACATAAAACTCAAAACAAACCTTGTGATAGAAGTGACGTCACATTTTGAACATACTTGAAAAGTATTTATGTGCGTTAGTAACCTACCGAAGAGAGAAACTATATGTTCTTTTAATTTCCTTTAGAAGGTTTTCCGAAAACTGCAATTTTTTTTTCCTTATTGTGGTGTTCGCAATTCGACAATGGTAAGCTTACGGACTTACAACGCTCAAATTCCCACGGTGGACATAGCAACAACGTGATATTGCTCGAAGATAAACAAACAAGTTTATCCTATTGTTATATTGCGAAGTTTGTTTGTTTTATAATTTCGCGCAAAGCTACATAAGGGCGATCTGCGCTAGCCTTCCCAATTTTGCAGTGTAAGACTAGAGAAAGTCAACTAGTCATCACCACCCATTGTCATATTATAGCGCCCCTACGGCTAAAGGGCAAGCATGTTTGGTGTGGGAGTCGAATCCGCGGCCCCCAAATTACAAGTTGAGCTCTCTAACCATCTGGCCATGCCAAGCCTTAATGTGACGTTTATTGGTCAATAAATCTGTTTCTTTGTTTTTAAACTGTCTGTGCTGTGCCTCTTTCCACACACCGCCCCCGCTGGTACATCGGTAAGTCTACGGATTTACAACGCTAAAATCAGGAGTTCGATTCCCCTCGGTGGACTCAGCAAGTATCCCGATGTAGCTTTGCTATAAGAAAACAAACAATTCACAAAACTCTCCACACCCAGATATTGAAACCTTGTTTTTAGTTTTATAATATTTCAAACCTAACGATGACCTACTGGGAAGCTTAAAATAAAACCCAGCGAATTTTCGTAAAATATAATTAAAATGAAATCTCATAATTAAGGTCCAAAGTATGTTACCAATGACAACGGTATTTTCACAAACTCAATTATATAATGATATTACAGACGTTAAGTATAGAACAACCAACTGTTAAAGGTAAAGCATTATAATGTAAGAAGGAACATCTACTTATCTGTTAAAAGCTTCATTTTAAAATATATTTTTTTTCAGTCAAAGTAATTTGTTTTGAATTAAACACAAAGATACGCAATGAGCCATCTGTTCTCTGCCCACGACGGGTATCGAAACCCGGTTTCTAGCGGTGTAAGTTTGCAGACATACCACTGTACCACTAAGGTGCTACAATTTCGACTACTCGAGTCTATCAAGCTTACCAGGAATAGCTGTTGTGAAAAAACAGAGACAGAGAGAAAGGAAGTGTTTGTGCTGTGACATCCATTACCCAACGAAACAGAGAAAAGAAGTGTTTGTGCTGTGACATCCATTACCCAACGAGACAGAGAAAGGAAGTGTTTGTGCTGTGACATCCATTACCCAACGAGACAGAGAAAGGAAGTGTTTGTGCTGTGACATCCATTACCCAACGAGACAGAGAAAGGAAGTGTTTGTGCTGTGACATCCATTACCCAACAGAAACAGAGAAAGGAAGTGTTTGTGCTGTGACATCCGTTACCCAACGAGACAGAGAAAGGAAGTGTTTGTGCTGTGACATCCATTACCCAACGAGACAGAGAAAGGAAGTGTTTGTGCTGTGACATCCATTACCCATGATGTCCTAAACCTATCGATCTGATAACCCTAGTTATTCAGCTACATAATACTTCTATTTTATACATTTATACATGTTAAACACCAGGTTTCTTAGTTAGTCATCGGTCACAATTTTTTTTTTCTTTAATGTATGATAATATACTTTAAAGTGATTTTCTGTGATACACTTTTGTATTGGTAATGAAGGTACTTTTTAACCTTTGGAAAATTTAATATTTGTGTCCTGGCTCTAGGTGGGTAGCTTCACTTGACAAGACCACTAGGAATGTTTCTTGTATTTTCGCGCCAACACTTGGCATCACATGTTGGTGAATAGGGTCTAATGGTCTCTTCCAGTAAGCATGTAATTCAACTTAGTCATAATGAATAAATACAGGACAGAAACCCCCTACGAAGCATCATACAGTTATTCACGCGGAGTACCACTGATGGTCGTGTGATATAGTTTCTTCATCTGTGTAGTTGGATTGCAACAGAGAAATTAAGAGTTGCTTGGATGCACATACTGTACCACAGTGCCACCTGATGAGTAGATTATGGCTTTTGTAATGAGCTATTTATTTTCCAGCAAGACTCCACGGGCGCGAGGTGACACGTGACCCCTGTGTTTAAAAGCTGGCGAGCCGGATCTAAATACGTGCGAAACCACAAAATATTTCCGTTACTTAAATTATGGGTGGTTTGGAAGGTGGGTGGGTGGTGAAGCAGTGCCGACTTGCTGTCTTAGTGGCTTTGCAATAATTACTTGGAAACTTGTTAAGTTCAAGTTTTGTATACATTTAAAATTGTTTTCCTACAAAGAATCTACCCACTGTATATTAGGTTCAGCATTGGAGACATTTTCTTTAATTACCAATCGCTGCAGGTTGTTTTGTGAGGTGCAGGTCATCTGGAATTCGTATCTCTCAGAATACACTTTATTATTATCCAGAATATTCGATATTTCGTTGGTTTTCACTTACGCCCTGTAGTAATCCCTAGGCGTTACGCATAAAAAAAAAAAAATTCAAAGTTGAATTTTTGTTTCGAGTTCTAAGGTAAAGGCAAGCTAGGTTTTCAAAAGCTGTGGTTTTCCAGTGACAATCTAAGTTATAGGCATGTTTTACTGTTTCTACGGTACAATACTTCATTTGCATTGATTGAAACTTTCTTTGGAGCACTGCCTTTATGGAGTGTTCCCTGCTGGTACGGCGGTAGTTTTACAACTCTAAAATTAGGGATACAGTTCCCCTCGGCGGACTCGGCAGATGGTTCGATGTGGCTGTCCACACACAGACGTCTTTGTGATGAAACATATTCCATTTTGCATGTTCGAAATATTTTCTTTTTTGCCAGTAATAAAATATTCAAGCTTTCTTCCAAACTGAGGGATTTGATTCATTTTCATAGAAGCAAATTTTTCATGTGGTCATGCACTCAGAGGTGTCAGTTACCAAAATATTTGGGTGTGAGGCCGAAATACCCAAATATCTTTACTGTTCATACTAGTATACTAATGAAACTATGACCTATTTTATACATATATACACAAATAGGTTAGCTATATATCATTGTGCAAAGTAAGAGACAGGCATCACAGTGTGGCATTTCAACTTTCCAAACTTGGTAACGGGTTAAATTTTTGTGCCACACACACAGACACGCATTTAGATTCACTTAAAGCACGCGCTACTTTAATAAAATAAACTTTATTAAGTGCCTCTCCAATAATATCTTTAAAACACTTTTTGTTGAATGTAGTTCGTGATGAAAATAATGCTACAAAATTAGTTCGCAATTTTCCTCTCTTGAGAAAAAAATCTAAAACAAATGGCCATTAACTTGGATTCTATCAACTTTAGTATTTCACATTTTAAAACGTTAATGATAGGTAAGCCTGCTATGTAACAAATGGCCATTAACTTGATTCTATCAACTTTAGTATCTCACATTTTAAAACGTTAATGATAGGTAAGCCTGCTATGTCGTGTTTTTTTCCTTCTAAACATCTAATTGCAGCTTAAAACCTGCTTAGAAATGTATTAAAAGCGTTTGTTTGTTTGTAATTAAACACAAAGCTACGCAATGGTCAGGTAGTTATTGGCGCTCGACTCCAAATTTGAGGGTCGCGGGTTCGAATCCCCGTCACACAAACATGCTCGCCCTTTCAGCCCGTGAGTGCGTTATAATATGACAGTCAATTCCACTAGTCATTGGTAAAGAGTAGCCCAAGAGTTGGCAGTGGGTGGTG